>NC_060051.1:5501306-5804676 GCF_905333055.1 Maniola jurtina
CGTTAAATTAAAATTGTTCTTTTAAAAGAATTCAATTCTCATTTTCAATGTGTTTCACTTCAGGAATTTATTTCGTAGAAAATTAACAAACGAAACTGTTCCTGAGTTTCAACTGTCTTACATAACGAAAAACGGAGACTAGTGTAGACTACTGTTTAGGTCGATCAAGCTTAAACTTGGCACAGAAATAGCTTAGGTCTTAATCTAGCTGCAATTTGTGGACTAACCCCAAAAGAGTGGAATAGTACCAAATAAATCAATAAAATATTCTTGAACTGAGATTTTAGTAAGCTTCGAGAATCTAAGTTTAACCATGTGACTATTCTACACAAAGTTAACCGAACTTTAACTCGAATTCGTACTAATAATACGAATTCGAGTTAATATTTCAAATTCGTACGAATAATGTAAAGTAATATTTGTTATTAGGTATAACTTCAACAAAATTAGAACAAATTCATATGTGCGTAACGCCCCCCTATCATTTTTCAATTGTGGGGAAATCTCAGTTTATTTTGAACATTTTAAAACATAAGTCAATTCGCTTCGACTCTGCCACAATCAATTTATCTTGAAACTAAATGGCTCGTAAACCGCCTAAGAATTGCTTTAAAAAGCTTTGAAGCACAGCAATATGAATATTTTTGTAGTAGGTAAATGATATATTTTTTCATGGGCAATTTGATGACTACTACTAATTACATCTGATTTTGTCCAACCCGTTTATGACCTAGATATTAAATACTATAGTATAGTAATACTTGAAAATGCTTCGTCAGTTATAAGAAATACCTACTCTCCAAATCAATCTTTATTCTAAAAATATCAGGAAAAAATTTCTTTATATATTATATCCTACAAGATAAGTTCAACTTCCCTTTATAAAAATAAATTTACTTACGGAAAATTAACTATTCATACCTAATATACATGATATAACATTTAGATACAATACGTCCTTTGCATATCATTTAAAAATAAATTTAACGCCTGTGTTCAATTGTGATACATAAAATAACGTGTGTGATAAAAAATATAATTTAATATTTTATTTTATAACCAGATCAATTAAATATCATAATGGTCCAGAAAATAAAAACAAAAATTAGTTTTAAAATAAAATAACAGATCGATGAAATAAAAAAGTATTAGTGGGGGGTAAATACTCTTATATACTCATGCTTAAGAAGAAAAGTATAAATTACATCGTGATAATAATGGTACATACGTAGGATACTTATAATATTATGTGATTAATCATACGTGAGGAAAAAATCTTGGAACTTTGGTGTTTTCAAACAACTCAAAGGATTACCAATGAGTGATACATGAGGATTATGGATTCAATTTACCAAGCAATATCAGAAATATATCATGCTAATTAAAAATATACTATTATAATAATATACCTAGACATTTTAACTGACGTAGTAATCCCAATGAATAAAATATTGTATATGTTGGAGGGTATAATGATTAACTTACCGTTTAAAGCGATTCCACAACAAAATACATCAATCCGCAAATTCCAAGGTACACAAAATAAATCATGGCGGATGAATGTTTGAATTTTTAGCGCAAATTGCAAAGCTTCGCGGAGATTTACGCGTTTAAGCGCCTTCCGTAAATCGCTCCTTTAGAACTAATTCTTTTACCTTACGTCAGAAGTGGGAGAGGGAAGCATATCTCGAGATATTTCTAAAGCGCTAAATTAACCTCTCTAAGTGTTTTACTACGCAAAGCTTTACTCATTTCTCGCTTAATATCGTCCCTCTGCGCTTTAATATCTACTAGACTAAATCCAGTCGTGAAAGGTCTACTAGTGTTTTACTGGGGTTAAAATGGTTAAAACAAAGGGGATGAAATGAGACTCGGGCTCTCGGGAAGTGCTATGAAAGGAAACCACAGGGTCCCGATGAATTTGTTAAGGGAGTCTAGAAATGTACAATTTTGAAGCTGGAGTGTCGAATACGATATCTATGGTTAATTAATCTGTTGAAAGTGTACCTACGAGTATTTGATTTTGAATAAATACACTTTTTGTTTTGTTGGCTAATGTTGAACGATTAGTTTCGATCACCTTAAATTTTGTTCTAATGTTTGTCACTAGGCATTGTTAAAGTGATACGTACGGTTGTCATCAATGTATCCGGGCCCGTAGACGGTCTTGGTGGCATACAGGGGGTCTTCCCCTCCCGGCTCGTGATTCCAGCGATGATAGTGATGCCCGTGGGGCTTGTAGTGCGGACTCGCATATCGATGGACGTGCGTCATTATTTTGTCCGGGGCGATAAGGTTGCCGTCCTGCGTTATCGACATACCGCCAATCCACGACGACACCCCAGTGGCGTTCCGATTGGCCGTCCGTCCGTCCGACATCAGCTTTACTGGAATGGCATCCGTATCTCTTAGCTGTGGGAAGCGAGCCGGTCCAAGCCGCGAAAGTCTGTCACAGGCGATCGCGCAGGGCCGGTTCGGCAAAACAATAATCAAAAACCCTACTAAGTTTAAAACGACAAAAACAACGATATCGACAAAATTACGACATACAACGGGCAAAAGTAAAATTTGCGTATCGAAATGCTCGTTTGGTCTCTGGTATTTATAATTTGCAAAGCCTTCCCGATCGGCAGCTTTGCTGAACTATCGTCAAAGCCAGTCTATGCCGCGCAGTAACCATAGAGATCGTAGAAATAGAAGATGCAGAGAAAACATGCAATCGTGCTCGAATTAAGAGTGGAAATCCATTTTAGACTTTCAGAACGGGCGCTTTAGCAGGACTAATTGGCTAAATTTTCCCATTGAAAGTCTAGAGTGGTTCAAAATCAAGTAATAAAGGAAAATACATAGCAGAATTAAAAGCATGCGGGCATAAAGTAGGAGCGAAGTATTATTTGTACCTACTCGTACCTATTTATGAAGTCTATATACAGATGCATGTACCTAATGGGTCCATTTTTTAGACATTACATCTAGTTTACATTTAAAAGGAAGACTCAAACCACATTATATCGATGTTGTTTAACTGACAAAGTAACTTTAACTTTAGAGTAACAAAGGGACTTTATATGAGCTTTATATAGAGCTTATATTTTTGTATGTTTTAATTTCGTTATCAGTGTCGCATTTTTGGATCAGAATTTTTTATCATAAGTTACTGGAGGCGTAGAAAATGGCAACAATTACTATTGGAGTTTTAATAGGTATAGATAGCCAGATGTTGCTGGTAGAGTTTAATTGACGACAAGTGCGCCCTCTGGACCAGGGCAGGTTGTACTATTTTATTCTACAGCTCCTGAAGCAAATGACGAACCAATGCCTCGATAGCTCAACGGTTAAAGGAGCGGACTGAAAAACGAAAGATCGCCGGTTCTAACCCCACCCGTTGCACTATAGTCGTACCTAGCACAAGCTTTACGTTTAATTGGAGGGGAAAGGGGAATATTAGTTAGCAATATAAACTTGGCTAATATTCTTTTATAAAAAAAATATGCGCAGCTTTCCAGACACCCCCGTAGTCGCATCTTATTTACTACCACCAAATAGATAGATAACTCATCCTTCTTTTAATTTGAAACCTGTGTGTGAATAACGCTCCTACGTTACCCCCCGTCCACACACTGCCCGTGTGACATGGGAAGAAGCGAGGCAGAGACGCAGTGTGGCCGCGTTACTCGCATGTTCCTCGTTCATGCTCATCGCTCCCTATTTTTTCGTATGCAATAGCGCGCACGCTGCCACAGTTTCGATCGCGTTGCAAGGGCAAGCGACCTAGTGCGGCGCGTCGCGATTAATTGCGCGAGTAGAGCAGTGTGTGGACGCACAGTTACGAAGCATAGCAAAGCGTGCAGTGCTATAGGCGACGGAATCCGATAGACACATAGAGAGGTGCGGGGGCGGCTCACCGTGCCGGGGCCGAGGGGGGCGCGGGGAGAGGAGGGCGGCGCGGAGCAGGCTGGCTGCCGCCGCTCGCGTCATCAGCCTCGTTCCGTTCTCCGTGAGCAGCAGGATCGTACCGTCGGGCGCAGCGTACCGCGTGAGGGGAGGCGCCTTCGCCGCCGGCTTGGGAGGCTCGAACAGCGCTCGGACCGCCGGCGGACATCCGCCCCACGCCACCGCTGCCCCATAACCACGTTACCAACACACTACCGCCCCCGTGCCGAGCCGATTCGGAACACACTTAATGGACTCACTGCTCCACCTATTACCAAACTTCGCTCCACATGTATACGTTCACCACAATCATTCCCATTGGCTGATCACTCTTCCAGTATTGACTTACAGGTGCTATTGCAATTGTGACGTGACTAATATTATTATTGGTATTGGGTGGATTTCTTATTAGAAATACTTTATTATTTATCCTTTGGAAGTCTCCTCAAAAAGATGTATCGTTTTAAGCCAATGACAAATACTGTGATAGCAATTTGATAATCACAAATTTTGCAATCAATCGACAAACAGTTATGTTATAGGTAATAAGTAAGATCACACTAGTGAAATACTGCTCCAGAAAACTGTATCCCCATTTTATGTTTAAAAAGAGGTGAGACAGCTTAAGACAGAACAATGTCATACTCATATCGTATATCTCAATATAATTATTATAATAATATTAATAAATCTCTTAAGTAATATCTTACACATACAGTACTAGGTGTTGATTGTCGATTGCAACGCAACGTGGTGGATGCAAACGTCCATTAAGAGTATTCTTTCAAAGACGAAGTAGACGTGAGAGTTAGGGTAATTTACTTCGCCGACTATGCTCTATCAGTAGCAGTCGCAGACCATTCATCGAAGGCCGAAGGTGTGAAGCCAAGAGTTCAGGTAACTGCGGGCATATGTACGGTGTGTGAGGTCAGGAGTACACTAAAAAGAAGCTCAGTGTCCGTGAAACATAAAGGTTAACAGCCTTGTGTAGGTAATCTGTGATCTAATTCAATCCTAAGGCCTAGGCATCTAATCGGTGTGGAAATAATAAGAGGCACGTATACGAAAAGGAACATGAAAAATAAAAGGTACGGAACAGAACTAATTGAACACGTTGACGGCTATTTTGTATTGAGTCTAGTACTCTTCAAAGCGTTTTATAAGTTTGACATTTTGTTGTTTCATCAATGACGTTAATAAAATGATAGCAGGTTATTTTGTGTTATTCGAAATCAGTTGTAGGGTTTAAAATGTTGAGTAAATAATAAAAACACTAGAAATCTAAGTGTTTGTATATATGGTGTCCCGCAAGGCTCAATTATAGGTACAGTATTTATGTTAATATAACATATTGTTGATAAGTCTAACTTTTTTAATAGTGTCACATCAAGTTATATGTACCTAAGCGTTAACACTTAAAGCTAAATAATATCCAATAAATTAACATACACGGGTTTTGAGCGAGAAAGTGTGCTTGAATGGGTAACCGTATACAAATAAATATTATTAATTCTGAAACAATATCATTTATTATTATCCATGCAGTAAGAAGAATTTTATAAATTAATCAACAGATTATATCTAAAACCATGTTTAATATCTGTATAATATCTGGGTCCTAATGTTGCATGTATACTAATTTTCCGAAAACTGATTGGGCGTACATAATAGGGGTAGACATGTAGAATTTTTCTAGGAATTAGAAGAACCCTATAATCTGATCATTTTGCTTTTCTACTGTTCATAATACATCCTTTACCTCTTTTTTACCATAGAATATAATATGCCAGTATGCTTTTACTTTGTATGCATTAATAAAGCAAAATACCTGTAAACATTTTCTAACTTTGATGAAAGCCGCAGTATGGCGAGGGGTATAAAACTGGTGGTATAACTATTATTAATACAAGATATTTATTCTACTACCGGTGTTAGGTACTATAATCAAAAGTTTCAAAGTACACGGTCAGCCTTGGTACTCGGTTGTACGAAAATATGAATCATATACGCTTGAGTTTCAAAAAATCTCCAGTGCTAGCCTCAGCTAACGGTCTGAATACCGAAAGGTCAACGGTTCAAAATCATTCGTTACACTAATTGTCGTACTTACTCCCACAGATATAATTCTAAGTTGAAAGAGAAATTACTTAGATCTTCTTAAAAAATTGGTAGTCAGTGGGGACTGCCAACAGAAACGAAAACTTTAAACTATGAAAAAAAATTTGGACCCGTTAGGATGTACGGAAAAGAATTGATTTAGGAAGTGATAATTCTTGTTTGTTTAAAAGCTTCTAAGATTAGCAAAATCAGTGACGCGACCTTAATGTTTTTACCCATCCCAAAATCGCCCAACGCACCTAAATACATAATACACGTACGAAGCGAATTGCTTCCTCGTTGCTAATCCGAACCGCTAGGATATGGAACGTCCTTCCGGCATCAGTTTTCCCTTCCACTATTAATATGGTTACGTTCAAGTCAAGAGTGAATAGGCAAGTTCTAGGCAAGCGCGCTCCATCTTAGGCTGCATCATCACTTGCTAGGTCTGATTGCAGCTAAGCGCTAGTCTATATAATAAAAAAAATCGTATATTAAAATCGATTGTGAAAGAACTCCATAATAATACTCTCATATTCTTACTGGTAGGTATATGAAGATTGATATTCGCGCTTCAATCTTAATTGGAAATTCAGAAAGCGAGAGGAGGTAGCATTTAAAAGGTATTTTTCAAGCGAGGATATTTTTCGCAGCTAACTTACTCGTAGGAGCAATTGGAACAGTTGCGAGCTTTCCCACGTTTTGAAAGCGGCCCTGAAGCGGACTCATTGTATGGCCAATGTTCTCTGTGGCTTTGTTAAAACTAATGTAGAGTCTACAGTAGACGTGTTTACAACTAGGGCTATTGTTGAATTTTCTATGAGCTTTCTTTAGCTACATGATGAAAATAATTGTTTTTAATGTAGTCAAGAAATAGCTGAAATAGAAACTTTGTACATTTTATGTATTAAAAATTAATCCGTACTGATAATATTATGAATATGAAAGGGTGTCTGTCTGTCTGTCTGTTTTCAGTGATTTTGACGATAGACACCCGGATGGATTTTTATCCTAACGTAGGTACCTAGTTGTTCTTCAAATAATTATGAAGCAAAGTATTTTCCGTGCAAACCCTAATGTCAGTAATTTTAAAGTGACAATTGACAGGTAGAGTATCTTTCCCTTCTTATTTGGACGCATTATATTGGTTAGACTAGCTCATGCCCACAACTTTGTCCGAGTGGACTACACCAAATTAAACCCCTTTTATATCCCCTTAGAGGTTGAATTAAAAAAAATCCTCTCTTAGCGCATGTCTACGTCATAGCGGCTATCTGCATGCCCATCAGTCCAGTACTTTGAGCTGTGCCTTGATAGATCAATCATTTAGTCAGCTTTTCCTTAAATATATTTAGATGAACTTCAAACAGATACAATTAAAACTTATTTTGCAGAATTTCAAAAAGTTGTTACCGAAATTGCCCCCCGAAAATCCTATCAACATAATCACGGTTAGAAAAGACGAAGTAGGTACGTCAAAGACGCAAAAAGAAATCTTCAAAAAGGTTTTCGCCTCTATAGAAAAAGCCCTTACCACAAAGGACTGAAAGTGAATAGATTCCTTTTGTTTCTTTGCTGTATCGACTCTTGAAGACTTGACTTTTAAATTATTATTCGATTGATGTTGTTCTGGCGTGACCTTTGTTGGGAATGTACTTAGGTACCTATTGTACGTATTTTTGTTATACTTTTGACATGACATTTGACACATAGAGCAAATATGGCGAGTGAGTTCTCAAAATGTACGCACAATAAAAGACTTTGATTTTGTAACCGATATCGTAGGTGTCTGATGGTATAAAGGTTATGTTGCTCTTACGATAGTCCGCTGTTCCGACCGGTTGCCGGTAACCGTTTAGCAAATATTTAACACAGTAATTGGAGTGTGTAGCCAAAACTGACAAAGGAAATGATTTCGCTCCGTAACAGAAATTGTGTACCAAATACAAACGTGGATCTACGGGTTTCTGGTTAACCTAGGGTTGCCACTAACTGATTGAGTAATGAATGAAATGAATTTATTTATTTCGTGTAGGATAGCATCTGCCACTTATGAGTTGTCAAGCTTTACCACCCGTTCGGAATACAGATTCTACTGAGAAGAACCGACAAAACTCAGTCGTCACTCTTTTTAAAACACAAAAACAAAATGTTACAATGTGTAAACATGCAATACATAAGCAATGCAACTATTGAAATATATGAACGTGAATATACATGAATGAATGAACGAGTGTATTAATTCAGTTACGTGATATTAAAAGGTTCTTTCGTAGTATAAACAATGTTATTTTTTCATATAAGAAAAGCTACAATACGTACATATAAGTATTTTTATTTAAATAATAATCGTTTTTTAAATATATTTTTGGAATCAAATGACGGTTGAAAATTGAATACAGGAGTTTCACTTCAAAATTTTTGAGGATTCAGCTATAAAATCGTATTCAAAACTTGAATAAGTGCAAACCCTATAAACTGTAGAGTTCTGACTTAACTCATGCAAATGACAGCTTAAAAGAAATTAATTTAATGCGGGATTTTCGTCTTGTGGCGATTGTTGGGGTGGAAATTGTTTGCTGTACCTATGTAATAGGTATTATGTAAGTAGTTTTAACCCTAGTTAATATTATTCTGTGCCCTAGTGTTTAAAAGCCTAAAGAACCTAGTACACGTTGGTCGAACCACTCGGCGAACTTGTATTGGGCTACTTGGTGTACCTACGTAGCCTTTGTCGTGAACGCCCAAATTTTAACAAAAAAAATCGTTATTTCGGATCCTAAGTAGGTACCCTATGTCCATTATCTGTCTTAGGAATGTAGGAATTAGAAATCTTTATGTCTGTAGATGGAACAAAAAACATTTCTAACGCCAAGATAGATAGATAGATAGAAACACTTTATTGCACACAATAACACATGTAAAGGATCACAACACAGAAAGAAGAAAACAGAAAAAACAATTGTGTGCAAAGGCGGCCTTATTGCTTCCAAGATTATTGCTGATAAGGTTATAGATTGCTGCTTATTGCCAAGATTGGTTCCACGTTTGAATTGTTAAAAGCTAATGGACAGATACATTTTCGCATTTATAATATTGATGGTATAATAATGAATTATTTATCGATATACTAGTAACTACAAACAGTTACCTATCTAAAGGTATAAACGAATTCCAATTTTCGAATTATACATCCCCAACACAAATATTGGGTTCCACTATTTTACAAATAGGTTACACATGAAACAAATTGTTATTTTGTTTAACTTGAACGATTTCAAAGCTTGTTTGGAAAGGTTTAGGGGATCCCGCGCTGTTTAAATATTTGTGTTGGAATTTTTAATGGGTATGATGATGTGTGGAAATAAAAGTTGGAACTTGGAAGCCTTTACGAGGACCGAAGTTTTTTAAATCGGCTGATTGGAGCACTTTTCAGTTTCCTATTTTTTTTTTCAATTTGAACCAAATAAGTCAAAGTTCCATCCATCCATCCATCCATCCATCAGCCTGTAAGCGTCCACTGCTGGACATAGGCCTTTCCAAGAGCAAGGCCGTTGGGGCAGACGTGTTCTGGAGTGGAGACCGCGTACCGGTGAGCGCAGTGTGGGACGACCTCCAGCCCGCTGGACCGATGACCTGAAGAAGGTGGCGGGGAGCGGGTGGATGAGGAAGGCGGAGGACCGTGTTTGGTGGCGCGCTCTTGGAAAGGCCTAAGTCAAAGTTGAATACGAAATATTATTATCGGGATGAAAAGTAGTATTTATCAATCTCCAGGTCTTTTATCATGCAAAAACTCACGTCGATCCACGGAACAGAAGACTGTTGCAACGTGATTGGAGGACAAATCAACAATCACACATTTTCGCATTCATAATAATACTAGAGGATGCCCGCGACTTCGTCCGCGTGGATTTAGATTTTTATAGAATTGTTTGATTTTCCGGGATAAAAAGTTGTTGCCTATTTCGATTACAGGAACGCAAGCTACTTCGGTACCAAATTTCATACAAATCGGTTAAGTGGATGGGTCTTAAGGAATCCCGCGGGAACTTTTTGATTTTCCGGATAGCCTATGTCCGTCCGTCCCCGGGATATAAGCTAACCCTGAACCAAATTTCGTCAGAATCGGTTACACTGTTGGGCCGTCAAAAGGCATCAGACAGACAGACAGACACACCTTCGCATTTATAATATTAGTATGGATAATGGGTACTGAAGTAGTGATTGCTGAGGTTCCCGACCCCCTTCCTTTAATCACCACTCCCTTCATCTTTCTGGATAATGGTAGTTTCCGCATAGTGGGCAATTATTCACATTTTTCTTAAATCATGGTTATTATATTAGGTTATGTTGATTATGATATTTGTTTTTAGGGTTTCGTATCTTTAGAGAAAATAAGGAACGCTTTAGGGAACTCTTCGTTGTCTGTCTGTCTGTCTGTCGTGTCTGTTAAGACCCGTCAAGGTACTAATCAAAACCTATTAGGGCACGTCCCGTTGACCAAAAATCATGACATTTAGTCGGTATCAAAGTCTTACACTAAAGGAAAAATTCGAGAACCGTAAATGTATGGTTAAATTATAAAGTTTTATTTCTTGTATGATGGTACGGAACCCTTCGTGTTCGATTCCGACTAGTACTTGCCAGGTTTAAAAAAAAGTTAACATCGCTTGTAGGAGAGCAGGGAGATCATGTTTTTTCATCTAATCTTATGTTATATAATACGGAGAATTGGTGCTGTCAGATTTAAATTACCTTTGTTAAGCCTCGTGTTTCATAATCTGGGGTAACATTAAGCCTGACGCTTCCCTGTACTGCGCCTGTTATGTTGACTTTAGGTATATAATGTATGAATAATGATAAGAAAAAAACGCTGCTTTTTTTTGTAAATGATTGATACAAAATCTTTAAATGCAATTTTTCTTCTCTTAAATCCATTCCATGGTTTATAAGATCCACAGAATTTAGAATTTGTGTAGAAGTGGTAAAAGGGCGTCATTTCAGTGCGCAAGTGACTATGTTGAAGCATCAGTGCACGTCGAACGTTTACATTGATTAAATTACCAGTGTTTTTTGGAACGCAGAGAAAAAACGTGATGTATTGCCACTTAAACAATAATAATGCATGATGGGACGATCTTCAGCCAGCTGAATTGACAAGCTCAAGATAGCGGGAAGTAGCCACCTACTGGAAGGACCTAGTACCTATGTGGAACGCGGAGGACCGTATGGTGGCTCATTTTCCATAACGTCTATGTCTAACAGTGGACGCAAATAGGCTGATTGATTGAATGTATAAATAACATTTTTCTAAAAATATAATTCATAATTAATGTATATTCAGAAATTTAATGAGTTTTGTTATTATTTCGGGCTTCAATTTCCGATAGCAAAACTATCGAAGTAGGTTTGAGAATAATCAACGAATATTTATAATCCTTTTGAATCTCAGCCAGGTCGCTCAGCCGTAAATTACACTCCAACATATACGTCTGTTTTTATACAATGCACTGATGTGTCAATAAACATCTCACTCTTGTTAACACTTCTATACTGAAACTGAGTTCTGTGGCTACTCCAAACCTCGTACTCGACGTCAAAGTTTATCTCGACAACACTTAACCTAAAAAGAGGCGTAAAGACACGGCCTAGGCACCTAGGCAGCTCTCGACGCAACACCTAACATCTAGGTAAGATAAAATTCTATTTAGATTTTGTTTTAATCTGATATCTCTGGCGCAACTGTACCTACAAATATTTAAATAATACACATCCTTATGTTTGTTTTTTACTTTGGCATTACTAATTTAAGTAGGAAATAAAAATTAGTTGGGTGAACTACTTTAACACTGGTTACGTTATCACACTAATCACACTAATATTATAAAGGAGAAAGTTTGTGTGTGTAGGTATGTGTGTGTGTATGTTTGTTACTCTTTCACGCAAAAACTACTGGACCGTTTGGGGTTTTTAGAATGGAGATAGACTATACCCTGGATTAACACATAGGTTTTTTTCATCCCGTAAAAATTCGTGGTTCCCGCGGGATTTTAAAAACCTATATCCACGCGCACGAAGTCGGGGGCATCAGCTAGTTTATTATAAATATTCGCACTACAAATATGAAAGTGTATTTGTTTGTTGGTTTGTCCATCACGCCAAAACGGACCAAGAGATCGAGGTGATTTTTTTCATGCATATAGTTACAGACAGGGAGAGTGAGGTAGGAACTTTATCTCGGAAAACCAAAGTGTTGCTACTGGATTTTCAAAAACCTTTATCGATGCAGACGAAGTCGGGGTATTGTCCAGTGGTTAATATAGTCAGTTTATAAAGTAATCAAATAAAAACCAAAAAAATCGACGCGGATGTAGTCGCTGGCATTATTTACTGGTTAATAAAATTGAAGTATAAAGCAAAGGGTAAAAATAAGGCAAGGGAAGAAGTAGGTAAGCTTAGATTTACAGCATTAAGGTCTTATTGAGGTCGGACTCATCTCGAACGAAGCGGATTAGGCCCTCTCAGCTTTCTCAGGGCTGATAGATCTATTGTTACTAAGTCGCCTTTTCATTCAATTATTTTATACTTTAGACTTGCCTTTTTCGAAGTGTCTATTGAAGATTTCGTCTAGTAAAATGTGATGTTGCAATCTGATTATTCATGCAGTCCTTATCCTTATCATACTAATGTTATAAAGGAGAAAGTTTGTGGTATGTATGTGTGTATGTTATTCTTTCACGCAAAAACTACTGGACTGATTTGGCTGTTTATAATGGAGATAGATTTTATCCTGGATTAACACTTATGCTAATTTTTATCCCAGAAAATTAAAGATTTCCTACAGGATTTTTAAAAACTTATATCCACGTGAACTAAGTCGTGGGCATCAGCTAGTTCCTAATAATATTACAAATGTGAAAGTTTGGATGTTTGAATGCTTGTTACGCTCGCACGCCACAATGAATGAACCAATTTAGCTGAAACAGAGATAGCTATTATCCTGAATTAAACCACAGGCTACTCTTTATCCCGTAAAATGTAAGAGTACCTTCTCGTGAGATTTTTAAAAGTATCCACGTGGATGAATTCGCGGGCATCATGTTAGATGAAATTTTTCACAAAGGTTCCCTTTATAATGTAGACAAGGATTTTTTAAGATTTTAAAAGGATCTATATTTTTTGCCGATCAAAGCTACAGGCGATCGCTAGTAGAATGTGCTAAGTGTAAACGGTAAAACGTTTTGTGCATAAACGCGCGAGTACTTAGCGTATGTGAAGAATTAAGTACAGAAGTGTAATATGTGTTAGGGGTTAAAACTTAGTTTAAGTTTAAAGTTATCATATTACACGCACACATATGCAATACAGTATGACCGCATTTATCCACTTAAAGGTATTTAACACCGAACAACGGCGAGCATGCTAAGTTACATGTTATAGAAGAAAAATATACTTGGGTCACGCCACCTTAAACATTTTAATTGGTACCATACTTCGATATGGAGTTAGGACATGCAGGCGAAATTATGGGCGTCGGCCTTGTTTGGTAAAAAAAAAATTTTTTAACTACTTAAAAACTATAATTTTTGATAATAATTAGCTGAAAGCCTGAATTCTACCATTTTTCGAGATAAAACGTAAGTGTACGTCTCCGGGAAGCAAGAAATTAAATAAATATATGGGCCTTTAAAACGCCATGGGATTTGGGAACTCCTTGATTTCTCGAGATAAAAAGTAGCCTATGTCTGTCCCCGATTAGAAAGCTATCCTTGTACCAAATTTCGTCAAAATTCAGTTAAATGGATAGGCTAGGATAAGCTAGGAAACAGACAGATAGACACACTTTCGCATTTATAACATAGGTATAGATTTTCTACATTATTTTATCTCACTACATAATTGGAGTTTAGGGTATAATTTGGCGTTCGATTTTTTATTTAGGGTTAGGTGTGAGAAAAATAAGTAAAACTAATAGGAAAGAATGCAGAAGAATACTCAATATTAATTGTCATTAAAAGAAAAATTACACTAAATAAAGTTTGATTCAATATATTAAAAATGGTAGATACGGGTGGCAACCCTACGAGAATTACAAAATTTAAGGTCAAAAGTTTACTGGAAAAGCGGTAACGTTAAATAAAATATTAAATTTGTGGTCACTCGAAAAAATTGCAGATACCATTTTTACAACAGGTTAAAGTTTTATCATATTATTGTGGTAGTTAGCAATTTCATTATAACTGTGGCTTTGTGTTTTTGATAAGACTTATTTCAGGTTTATTTAACCTAATTAATTCAATTTTACTATTTCGAGCGATGCAATAAACATCAATATAAAATCTATAGCCTATCAAGTAAAATAGGTGGACTCTGAACTTCATTTACATACTATGTTAATGTTTGGGTTTAAATAAACATATCCTGACCTTTAAAGGTCTCCACCCACTAAAAACAATGTTTTTTAACTACGGATGTAGTTTAAAAATCAATATTACACAGTACAAGTGTAAATAATTAAAAATTTAAAACACCCCCGACAAGTGAAGGTTACAGTAACTAGAAAAGAGCTGATAACTTTCAAATGGCTGAACCGATTTTCTTGGATTATAGCTAAGAACACTCTACACTAAATTAAAATCGGTTCATTAGTTTAGGAGCTACGATGCTACAGACAGATACACCCGTCAAACTTATAACACACCTCTTTAGGTTGCCATTGACATTTAGTTTGTGTTGTTACGCATCACGTACGTTATCAGCATGTTAACCCACTACTGAGTACTGATCTCCTCTCAAAATGAGAAGAGTTTGGCAGTGAGAATCGGCGGACTTCATACTTCTTTGAGAACATTATGGAGTACTCCAATCTGGGGCAACCAACAACGCTATAATTATCGCGATAATCAACGCCTTAAACTGAGTGGCCACACTTGAACTGTTAACGTCTAATGCCAATTGAACTGGGGTTAAAATCGTCTGACCCTAAACGGCATTCTCAATACCATTGTACGTTGATCGTGACTACATTTACGTTTAACGGGAAACGCCGTGGTCGGGATATTAGGCATGCACGCGCGTTTACTCACGATGTTTTCCTTCACCGTTAAAGCGGGTGATATTTATTAATTTCTAAAAATAAACATAACTCTGAAAAGATAGAGGCGCGTACCCGGAAGCAGTGATAGCCTAGTGGTTAAGAAGTATGCCTAATTGTCACACTTCACACTAATATTATAAAGGAGAAAGTTTGTATGTGTGTGTGTGTGTGTGTGTATGTTTGTTACTCCTTCACGCAAAAACTACTGGACGGATTGGGCTGAAATTTAGAATGGAGATAGATTAGCACATAGGCTACTTTTTATCCCGGAAAATCAAAGAGTTCCCACGGGAATTTTAAAAAACCTACATCCACGCGAACGAAGTCGCGGGCATCAGCTAGTATAGACATAATTAATTAACAGATTGATAGTGGCAGCCCTACTGATTAATATAAAGTCTCAGCGGGATTCCTCGACGTGAATCAAAGTTCGCTGTATATTGAATCAACTTGCCTTATTGGATGCGATGTATATTGGAGTGGACGTGTAAAGAATACTGTGTTGTTAATTACATATTTTCATATCCTTATATGAAATCGCCGTGAGATGAAATCCATTAACTTCATAGGAAACCTTGGATTTATTATGGTAATTGTTGGTGGCGATTTAATTCCAGTGCATCTTACTGAATCCAAGAGTAATTCTGTATACTAATCACACTAATATTATACAGGCGAAAGTTTTGTGTGTGTGTGTGTGTGTGTGTGTGTGTGTGTGTGTGTGTGTGTGTGTGTGTGTGTGTGTGTGTGTGTGTGTGTGTGTGTGTGTGTGTGTGTGTGTGTGTGTGTGTGTGTGTGTGTGTGTGTGTGTGTGTGTGTGTGTGTGTGTGTGTGTGTGTGTGTGTGTGTGTGTGTGTGTGTGTGTGTGTGTGTGTGTGTGTGTGTGTGTGTGTGTGTGTGTGTGTGTGTGTGTGTGTGTGTGTGTGTGTGTGTGTGTGTGTGTGTGTGTGTGTGTGTGTGTGTGTGTGTGTGTGTTTGATACTCCTTCACGCAAAAACTACTGAACGGATTTGGCTGAAATTTGGAATGGAGATAGATAATATCCTGGATTAGCACATAGACTATTTTTTATTCCGGAAAATCAAAGAGTTCCCACAGGATTTCGAAAAACCTAAATCCACGCGGACGAAGTCGCGGGCATCGGCTAGTTCTATATGTGTCGCTTGAGTACTGAACGAAAATACAATACATAGGTATTAGGTAAGTCAAATGTTCGGCACTTGGCAGTATCACGTCCGGAGCGCCTTTGACCACTCGTGGCCTAGTGGTCAAAGTGGCCAAGAAGACCCAGAGCAGATTCGAATCCTGTAGGTTCCGCAGTTTTCGATATAAATTTAAAAATAATTTAGTCTTGAAGTGTTACAAGTGTAGGACTGAACCCTGTCTTCAAAATTATAAATTCTATAAACGACTTTATTTATTAAGTAAGTACTTCATACTGTTAAAACAATTGTGTGAAGAAAAATTGTATTACATTGATTTTGTAAATATCATAATTATATTACAGAATTTCTTTGGACTTATTACTTAACAATTTTATGAAATAACACATATTTTTCTAACCTTCTAGCTATTTTTAACTGTTGAGTACCTATCTACAAAAGGAGTAAAAATTCGTCATATCTTCAAGTTTGAGATATGTTGAAAAAGGGTTTATAAAAACAATAGCATTGCCACTGAAAACTATTTTAAGTGATACCTAACAACGGTTTCCTTTTATCCAAAAAAAAAAAAACGCCAATTTCTCGCTCAAAACCCTTAGCACATCTAGTGGAAGGAAGGACTCACCAACGCAGGGGTTATGGTTGACGACAGCAAAGATTCTATCACAGCGTTTCTTCATATGGGTGTTGGGGCAGATGCAACCGAAGAGCGGAGATAAGCGGAGCCCAGCCCAGGCTTCGCGACAGGCTTCCCTGTGGACAAAACGGATTTAAAATATACTATGACTTAGCTTTATAAGTATTTATTATAGTGTTTTTTTTTATTTTAAATATTAGAATAAAACTTCAAACTAGCCTTATCTAGTTTATAAATGGCAAATAGGCTAAATACGTAGTGCCAAATAGTTAGTGCCCTAAGTGCCATAGATTCTTTCGTTGTATTTAAAACTAAAATCATTTATTCAAAATAGGTAGGTATTATGGTACACCTTTTGTTTGTCTGATATGTTAGATTTAAAAGATGATATAACTAACTCAAAATTTAAGAAACTCCCAACACAAAAACCTCTATAAGAAAACTAGAAAAGAGATGATAATTTTCAAACGGCTGAACTGATTTTCTTGGATTATAGCTACATTATTATAGTTATAGATTAATAGACTTAGTTAGTTATAGATTATACACTCTCGATCAAGCTATTGTTCAAACCAAAAAATAAACTAAATTAAAATCGGTTCATTCGTTTAGGAGCTACGATGCCACAGACAGATACACACGTCAAACTTATAACTCCCCTCTTTTTGGGTCGGGGGTTAAAAAGATAATTTAGTTCTTTTCATAGATAATTTATCTCATAAATAAAGATTGGGTGAAAATCGTTCCTTCTGGTACTAAGCAACTAGTAACGTGAATTAATTGAGTCCATTATAGGCCTGCCGTAGAGAAAAGATCTACTATAGTATTAATGAGTTTCATTAGGACCTGTCTTAAAAATTATAATAGCAAAAGGGGAACGTTTTCATTGTGAAACGCTGAGAGTCCAATTTAATGAAATTCTATAGCTAGCTATCGCTTTCTTTTAAATTCGTTTTAAACTAGCTAATGCCCGCGATTTCATCCCCACGGACGAAATAAGAAATAAGCCTTTTTGGGCTTTGCGGGTTTTTTCAAGAATCTTTTCTTAGCAGATGTCTGCGTCATAATGGCTATTTATTTGCATTTTGCATGCCAAACGACGATTGATTTCAACCCGATCCGTCCAGTAGTTGGAGTTGTGCGTTGATAGATGAGTCAGTCAGACAGGCAATCACCTTTTCCTTTCATAGGTATATAATTAGACCTACATGGAGCGGTTCGATTTTGGGCATGCATCTTTAACAAGGCTCTCTCCGTCACTCGTTTCATACAATCGTAGTTCCAATTTCATTTGAATATTAAGCAACCAAAGTCCATGAAATTTTGCAGACATATTCTAGAAACAAATATCTGTGTCTGTGGTGTTTTAGATTTTTCTAAAAATATGTAGTTTTAAAATTACAGGGGCTCAAAGATTTGTATGAAAATTTTTAAGACCGCGTAACTTTGAAACCGAATATTTTAACAGAAATCTGGAAAACCACAGACATAGATATTAGTATCTAGAATATGTCTGCAAAATTTCATGAACTTTGGTTGCTTAATATTCAAATGAAATCGGAACTATGATTGTATGAAACGAGTGACGGAGAGAGCCCTCTTAACCTTTTGAACTTCTGTATATTTCATTATTATCTATATTCATGCACAGCGTGTTTGATAAATCTTACAACATGACAAATGAGGTATGCAGTAGGTACCACATAGACAGTGTCATAGAACTCATAGATAATTTCGTCTTCTCTGCTACTTGACTATATCGTTGAAACGGTTCGGGTTCACAGAAGTTTTTTTACGAGTCTATATCCGCGATCAGCTGTTTGCAGGGTTGTTACATTGGAGATTTTAACAAATTCTTTAAGTCCCCATATCTCCCACGGGTAGGTTCATTATTTTATGGTTGGTACATTTACACGTCGATCCTAACCTCAGTTTGCCAGGATGTCATAGACATTATCTAGAACCTTATATCATTTAGACTTAGAGAAGAATCTAGACACATCTACGTTTAGTTTATCTAATATTAGTTTATCTATATACAGACATTATTGAGTTACTTGCCTTTGTCAATAATTTTAAAAATATTTCATTCAATATTTTCAAAGTGTACCTATATAGTTTCAATGAACGAAATTTCGGCGTTTTCCCGAATTTGTACACAATTTTCAAGTTGGAACAAATTGGTTCCGTTTGGAGTCGACTATGAACTTTTACCTTTTGAGAGAAAAATATAATAGTTTGGTTTGTTCAACTGTTATTTGGTTTTTTCAACTTGACAAAGCAAAACTTTGGCTGTAAAGTTGAACAACAACTTTGTATTGTATTGAACAATGGCTTAGTCTGTGACAATTTGTTGGGCGAAAATGGCTGTTTATTATTATTGCATTCAACAAAATTATTCAACGTAAGATTTCAGGAAAAGGTTTGAATTTCTTTACATTTTACTTGGGAACATCTATAAATGCAGCAAAGTCAACTAATATGCGTTGTTGAAACTAAGCTATACGTCTTTCTTATAAGCAAATAGATCATTATCATCATTATCAACCCATCGCCGGTCACTACTGCATACAAGTCTCATTTCAAAATGGGAAGGGCTTGGGCCACCATGCTGGCCAAGCGTGGATTGAAGAGTTCACACACCTTTGAGAACTTAATTATGGAGAACTCCATGGAGCCCTTATGGAGAAAGTTTCCCCAAGATGTTTTCCTTCACCGTTAAAGCAAGTGATTAGTTGCTTAAAACGCACATACTTAATTACGAAAAGTTAGAAGTGCGTGCCCGGAATCGAACCCCAGACCCGAAGATAGGCTGACGTCTTGACCACTAAGCTGCCACTGCTTCCACTAAAGTATGATACCATCAAGAAATTGTGTGGTGACTTTTATTAACTGAAATTCGTTGATAGAATTAATAGTTAGCAAAAAAGTGTTTCTGAGGAACAAATGGTAGAGAAACAGTCTTCCCTGAAGGAGACCTAGAGTGGCCAACTAGAGTGAGATCCTTGGTCTAAAACGCTTTTTTTTTAAATTATATAGACTAGCGCTTGGCTGCAATCAGACCTGCTAGCAAGTGATGATGCAGCCTAAGATGGAGCGCGCTTGCCTAGAAGATGCCTATTCACTCTTGACTTGAAGGTACCCATATTATAGGTGGAAAACTGATGCCGGAAGGGCGCTTTTGGCACTAATAGTGCAATTTTTACACTACAAATTGTTTCGAAAGAATTTGTAATGTTTTTTGTAATATGTATCTAGATTAAGTATATCAACCTTAGCCTTAGGAAGAAATAAATACGGAGCCATAAAAATATGACTCTTGCATTTCTACAGCAATACGTATAGTTTGGAGAAATAAAGCACGTGTGAAAATATTCGAATGCATTAACAAATATGAAACTGGGTGACCTAAAAGAGCACAATGGACATCCATTAGGATATTACATTGGGGATTTCGCACATTGGCTGGCGGGGCGGCATGTTTGATGTCGAACCATAATAATATGGTTATAAAACGTTGATTATAAAGATCAATATATCTCATAATATAAAATTGTACATTGTCCGTTTATTCGTTTTTTCGCGCATCACGTAAAACCACAGCATCGATTGAGCTAAAGTATTTTTTGCAGTTAGTAACTATTATTAGAGACTACTTACTCCATTGCATTGGCTTAAATTAAAAATAGTTCAGGTTTACACTTAAATGTTTCTGAATCTTTCTTCCATTGAAAAAAAAACTGGCAAATACCTGCCACTCATGAACATCTGAAGCACGTGATAAACTAACAGAGCATTGCTTTACCGCATTGAAACCGATTAAAGACAGATTTTATTAAACTACCTAGTTCTTTCCTACTTGGCACAGCCTTCATCTAAGACTGCATCCTCACTCACCCCCAGGTCAAGGGTTGACTTTTATCAAATAAAATGATGGTAGAAATACCTGTCTTCCATACGGCATTCTCCTTCGCGGGCCTTGCAAGCGTTCTTGAAGCGTTCGAAAAGTACGGAGCAAGCCTTCTCATTATGACAAACGCTAAGAGCATAGGTGCAGGTTGGCAGGGTTTCCACTGGGTACGGGTCCTTTTCTGTAAATAAAACAGAGCAATTATATAGAAAGTAATATTTTAACCAGTTACAATATAAAATACGTCCCCTACGTAATACTTATGTATGGGAAGTTAAAATAATAAATTTTAGGTTTAGTATTGGGTGAAAAGTAAAATGTTAGATTATTCTCAAGTTACGAGTACAGGTGATACTGATATAAATAACCTTCATATTAGGTTAACTATCTATGGTAATTGGGGTGATTGGGTGATGGGACATTGTTTGACTACCCATATTATTCTAAATGCGGAAGTATAATTGTTTCTTGGTTTGTTGGTTCATTGGTTTGTCGGTATGTCCTTCAATTACGTCACACCGGAGCCACGGATTGACGTGATTTTTTTTGCATAGATAAGTTAAAGACCTGAAGAGTAACATAGGCTAATTTTTATCCCAGAAAATGTGATTTTGATAACCTAAATTCACGCGGACCAACTCACGGGCATCAACTAATATAAGAGAAGAGCATAGTTTCACGTGGTTTCACACAAAATATTCTGCTACTAAACTGTACTACTGTACGTATAAATAACCAACTGCAGCATAATCTATACTCAGCGTAGTTAACAGATTTAACCTGTAATAGTAATTGGGTACAACCTCAAAGCCGATATGTAGGGCGAGCAAAATCGATACAGTTTCTAATTTTATAAACTTCACGGCCTTTCAGGTAGTTCTTTATTTCTGGACCTATGCCAAATAGAAAAGCAGCGTTATGCAACAGTTTTGCATTACCGGCTAGCAAATCTTTTTTTGCCCATGTAACCTAACTTTGGATTAGAGGTTTTGGTTATGAATGTAACTATTACTTTTTGTTTTATATCTATTTCTCGCGCTGGCTAATAAAGTTTAAATGAAAAGAATACCCGGCTGAGTTTGTTGTGGGCTCTTCTCAGACTTGGGCTTTGGAACCCTCGTAGCTTTAGTTTTAAGTTACGTAATTAATTATCACCACTATATCGTACAAAGACTTTGAAAAATGGAGTTAATTCTAGTCTTAGAATAAAAACCCAGGTTCGAGTGTTATTGCTAGTGGTTAAGACGTCCTTCTATTCGAAAAGGCGGGGGTTCGATGGCAACCCTATGGGATGGAGGCGAGCTATGATAATCAACTAACTGGATCCAGTTATGATTATCGAAAAATTGGTTAAAAAGTATGTATAAAAACCTGACAAGTGCGAGTCAGATTCGCGAACCGTAGGTTCCCTACTCGGCTATCTATCCGACATTTTGCACGACAAATCAAAAACCAAATACTTAAGTACTAATTATTTTTTCATGAACACATTTTTTTTTTGTGATGTTACTACAAATTCATGGTTTCCGGATTTTTCCTTTGTGCTATAAGACCTACCTACCTGCCAAATTTCATGATTCTAGGTCCACGAGAAGAAGCCTATAGGTTTTCTTGACGGACACGACAGACAGACGGACAGACGGACAGACGGACAGACGGCCAGACGGAAACGGAAAGAAAAAAAGCAATCTCTGTCAGAGATCTTATGTATCCCATACCAACTAGGTAATCAAGGTTGTAGCAAAATAAACAAGAATGTATGTATGTATTTCAATTTAATTAAGAAGTTACGGCCATTAGATAACATGCTCCGCAGAGCACTGCTGAGATAGACATGTTAATATCAATTATGTAAATGCAGAGCCGTTTTGAGGCTTACTTCATTATTGAATTGCAAAATCTTCTAGATTATTCGGTCTTGGTTTTATGGTATACGTGACTGATACCTGATAGTGATATCCTTACCTAGTCTAGGCCCTATCTTGGACTTGTGAGGTATTGTATAAGCCCTTTCTTGGGAATATTGTCTTGTTCCAGTCTTGGTCCTGTCAGTCAGGTGCTAGGGCTAGGCTCGAATGATGTTCCCTACATTGTACATTTGGTTGCTTAAGTAAGTTTTTTTTAATTTACAGACTAGCGCTTGGCTGCAATCAGACCTGCTAGCAAAGGTGGATGCAGCCTAAGGTGGAGCGTGCTTGCCTAGAAGTTGCCTATTCACTCTTGTCTTGAAGGTACCCATATTAAAAGTGGAAGGAAAACTGATGGATAAAAAAAAATTTTGATACTTTTTTAAAGATTGACTAATAATATTATAAATAGGACATAATTAGTTAGGAATTGCCATAACATTTTTTAATTTTTAATTTTAATTTTTTAATTGTTATATACGTGACATTTTATTTATATGTAATCACTTTGCAGCGCACTGACGGGGCTTCATGTTGTAATATTATAATTATTTTCTATTATGATGTAAAACATGAATGCAAATAAATAAAGAATAAAGAATGGTTTTTTAATGATTCTCTTTGAAGTTTAATTTACTCATACTCTTACCCTTCTTCATGACGAACACGCAAGGATGGTCGAACAGGAAGTCCCGGAATGAGTTGCACTCAGGGTCCACGTTCGGTTCCCGGCAAAGGCAGGTCGGTTTAAAGAACGGGAACGCTTGCAGGGTTCGCAGGGCAGCCTGGCACTTCGTCACGGTCACGGTCGAGCAAGCAACTGGAACAAACAAAATTACAATGTAGCCAATGTAGTCCGGGTTCGATTTCCTCCGCATGGATTTAGGTTTTTGGAAATCCCATGGGAACTCTATGGTTTTCCGGGATAAAAAGTAGCCTATGTGCTAATCCAGGATATTATCTATCTCCGTTCCGAATTTCAGCCAAATCCGTCCAGTGGTTTTTGCGTGAAGTAGTAACAAACATACACACACACACATACACACACACAAAATTCCGCCTTTATAATATTATAGTGTGAGTGTAATTATAGAATTATAGAAGTTCACCAAAAACTATCATATTTTACTAAGTAGTTTACTTTTAAAATGTACGGACACAGAAACAGATGGACTTGACAAAACTATGATAAAGTTTGTAAAGTATTAAAAAATCCGGTTAAGTGTGAGTTGGACTAGCACTCGAAAGGGTCCATACCATCGTACAAGATTATGCATTTTTGATTTTTTTTAATTTACATGGCAGCCATTTAAAAAAATATTTTTTATTGTAGCGGCAATAAAAAAACACATTCTATGAAAATTTCAGCTCTCTACCTATTATGGTTCATAAGAAACAGCCCACTGACAGACAAACGGACGGACTGATAGCAAAGGCTTAGTAATAGAGTGCCGTTGACATCCTTCAGGTATGGGCTATGGCACCTTAAAAATGGAAATATACGTAGCTACGTAAGTAGGTAATAAATACAAGTAAGATTAATCAGATCAATTCAGATCACCATTACCAATGCCCCTTCTAATTCAGTAGGCTACTCAATTGGGCGAAGGGAAAAAATAATAGTCATTTGGACAACCCCAGTCCCTAATGACAAAAACTGTCCTAATGCCTCAGATAATCTCGTGTATTGGGTGGGGCGGGCAGGTCTCTTTATTAGATCCTAATCTAATAGACGACAGGTTACATTGATTGGTGACTCCTCGGTAGGCCCCGAAAATCAGCCGATTAAGCTTAGGTTCAGTTGTATTACAGCAGATTGAAACTAGCGCCACACTTTCACTACCTATCAATAAATTAAAACCGGTCAAGTGTGAGTCGGACTCGCGGACGAAGGGTTCCGTACCATCGTACAAGATATACCTAAAACTTTTATGTAGAACACTGCAAGTTAATGACGGATTGAACCATCTGTTTGAGATTTAGTAAATATTTTTTTTCGTGACACATTAATTTTTTTGTAATGAACTGTAAATTCACGGTTTTCGGATTGTTGCCTTTACTTGTGCTTTAAGACCTATCTACGTGCCAAGTTTCATGATTCTAGGTCAACGGGAAGCATCTAACCTATAAGTTTTCTTAGCAGACACGAAAGACGGACAAATAGACAACAAAGTGATCCTATAAGGGTTCCTTTTTCCTTTTGAAGTACGGAACCCCAAAAACAAAGTAGACTGCATATTATGGTTAAGGTTAAAGCTCTTTGTAACCAAAATTAACAAATCTGACTAATTGTGCAACCCATTTTGATTTTGGTTAACTTTAACGGTATGTCAAAGTTTGACGACCTCCCTAACGCAGTGTGAAGCTGTGGTCTTGGAAGTGGAGGTCCTGGGTTCGATTCTCGGCAGGGGCTATTTGGGAATCTATAATTTCTAAATCGTCTCTGGTCAGGTCTAGTGGGAGGCTTCGGCCGTGGCTATTACCAGCCTACCGGCAAAGCTGCGGCGCCAAGTACGATGCCGCGTAGAAACCGATCAGGGTTAGAAATTGCCATAACTCTTCCAATTAGCCCCGCTTCCATCTTAGACTGCATCACCACTTACCATCAGACGAAATCGCAGTCAAGGGCTGAATTGTCGAAAAAATGTAGATTCATAACGTTTATTCTCGTAACATAGGTTCGCAGATTTCTTCGTCAAAAAGCTATATTTCCCATGAACTTGTTTCTTATTTCGTCAAAAACCTATATTTCCAATTAACTTGTTACTTATGCCGAACTTCATCCAACTTTTTCACATTTACTCTCTCTTGAATAATATATAACAAGTTTTCTTAGTTAAAGTCTTAGAATAAAGGAAATAGATAGACAGAAAAAGGGCCTTCAACTAAATGAACACGCAGGGCGAAGCCGATAATGTTGTTTGCTCTTCCGACATTGTTCGTTTACGACGGAATACATTATACCCGGGTCTCAGTTGAAAATCAGCTCTATAAATTAAATGCGTAGATATAAATGTTGTATGATATGATAGATGGATAATATTTTTTTCAAGTTAGCTCACATCCATTTTAGACTCCGTCGTTACTTACTTCCAGCCTAGAAAAATGCATTCAACGCTATATATAGGTACAGGATCTGAGTGATATTACACACCGATTTAATTTTTCTAAATCAAAAGAATAATTATGTGTTAGTAATTAAGTTTTAAAAAAAGAACACCATACTAAGATCCTCATGACATGTATTTTTTTTTAATATTTTTTAAAGTGGCTTGACTTTTATTAACAAAAGCTCCGTCCACCGTTTTCCTTTAGTCTATGGTTAAAGTTAGGAACTACTCTATTATGAACATAAGAAGAATAATCCTTGTATCCACAAACTCGCTAAAAGCCTACGCTGGAACATTATAATATACTCTAAAACAGTTTGAAACTACGAATAAACTTCGGACTAAAATCCTGTTACTGAACCATGATTCTTGTTCTGAACCAGATTTTAAAGGCTACGTCTTCTACGAATTACATTTCCATTGAAGGATAACTGGTAATATATTCAAATTAAAAGTTTGTAAAGGCTACAAGACATTATGGTTAAAAAAACATATTTTTAACCCCCGACCAAAAATGAGGGGTGTTATAAGTTTGACGTGTGTATCTGTGTATCTGTCTGTGGCATCGTAGCTCCTAAACTAATGAACCGATTTTAATTTAGTTTTTTTTGTTTGAAAGGTGGCTTGATCGAGAGTGTTCTTAGCTATAATCCAAGAAAATCGGTTCAGCCGTTTGAAAGTTATCAGCTCTTTTCTAGTTATTACTGTAACCTTCACTTGTCGGGGGTGTTATAAATTTTTAATTTACACTTGCCCATATCCGTGAATTTGTCCACGTAGATTTAGGCATCGAGCGTTATAAGTTATAACTCACTTGTGTGGTAGATAGACACCTATATATCAAAACTTTCCCAAAACTAAGTAAATTACGATAGTGAAATAATATTATTAAAATCGGTTCAATGGTTCAAGGATCGAATACATAACCTCAAGTAGGATGGATTATAAAATTGAGCTGGCAGCTACTACAAAGAATTAGTCTAGCTATTCAAAGGGGGAACACTGCCAGTATCTTCGGAACTCCGCCTAAAGGGACTCTTTTTAACCGACTTCACAAAAAGGAGGAGGTCCCCAATTCGTCAGAATCTTTTTTTTAATTTTTATTTGTTATGTATGTTCCCTGATTACTCAAAGACCCCTGGGCCGATTTGGATTTTTTTTAAAAATAATATATTTCAGTTATTATACATATTATATTTTTTTGGGGTTTTTAGTTTTAGGTTCATTGTTCTAGTATATATCTTTTTGAACTAAATATTGTTACAAAATATTAACATTTTATAACCTCCTTATTGAGGTCAGTTAAAAATACATTTCAATGTATTTGTGCAAGGGCTGATATTGCCCTCCCGGAGGAGCGATTGGCTTCCCTCGCGTGTATGCTACATTAAACTAATTACTTTTTACTGCGGTTCCGAATTTTATTAAAGGTGGGTACCTGGCAAATGCTTATGCAGTGTTATTTTTAGTTGCATTGACAAATAATAGAGCTTTGTGCTTTTTAGACTGTTTCTAACATAATAGCGGTTCGACCCGAACTGAGACCTCGCGGTACCCCATATAATTATTCCCATAAGATAGTTAACCCCCGACCCAAAAAGAGGGGTGTTATAAGTGTGACGTGTGTATCTGTGTATCTGCCTGTGGCATCGTAGCTCCTAAACTAATGAACCGATTTTAATTTAGTTTTTCTTGTTTGAAAGGTGGCTTGATCGAAAGTGTTCTTAGCTATAATCCAAGAAAATCGGTTCAGCCGTTTGAAAGTTATCAGCTCTTGTCTAGTTACTGTAACCTTCACTTGTCGGGGTTGTTATAAATTTTTAATTTACACTTGTTGATATATAGCGTCGAATTCAATCTCCACTTTAAAGCCACCCATTTCGTATCAGAGCCCTCCCAAAAATAAAGTTTTTTTTTTTTTTTCAATATTCGACTGAAGCCTATTAATTTACACATTATGTTTCAATTTGAAGTAATTAAATTCAGTAATTCAGAAGTTATAAGGCTCTGACTGACGGATAGATGGATGGACAAGTGCAATTTCAATCAAGTAGACTTGGTCAATTAAGTAGGCATGTAGTCCTGATCTTTGGGATATTCGTTATATTGTGTTCAAATTTTTGAGAGCATTAGCCGTGACAAAATGGCGGTCCCTCGTCAGCCTCTTGCCTATTGTGTGGGGCGACAGGTCTCTTCAGGACGGCTTTAATGCGGTATTTGATATGTGATACCGCGGCTTGAAAGGGTATTCCAAAAATGGTATCTACTTCTTTGTCATAGCTTGTGAATAGTAACGATTTTTTCCTGTCACTCTTTGGACAATATGGAAGCGCAAATAAGTGGTTATCTGTCTTTTATATAATGATAATAGACCTAAAGCAGATCCTAGATCTAGACATCCATCGGTTGTGACAATAGCGGGAATCTGTGGTAACAATACTAGCTCATAGCGTTTCTTAAAACGCATTGATATAAGAAGATTTTAGGTATAGATGACAGCTTACGAACAAAATGATATCGCTCAAGTGGCCAGTTTTTTTAATGAGAACAAAAATATTTATTGTAAAATAAAATTAACACCTAAGCAATAAGCCTAAATTTGGCTTATTAGAAATGAGGTCAAAATATTTTTGCTTTTATGTTTTGGGCCGATTTTGAAGCAATTATTACAAATCTAGTACTCACATTGCTGTTAAAACACCTATTAATATATTAATTAATATTTAATGCCTTGAACTTATTTTTCACGTGAAAAGAATCCTTGTTTGTGGAAAACAAAGACCGAAGCGATCTTGGTACTTAAAGGTGGAAAACAATGTATCCCCCGCATTCGTCTCAATTAGAAGTGTTTCAAACGACTTGTCACTGTCAAGGGGGAGGAACTGAAATTAGGCGATTTATTATATTGATCATCCGACATTCGCATTTATTCAACTTTATTAATAAAAAACTTCGCGAGGGTTCTTGGCTTGAGGGATCTTGAGTAGGTTTTGTTTTGTTACATAAAAAATACATATAGAATGTAAGTAGGTACATAGGCAAACTCATTAAATTAAGGCGAAATTGATACGAGATCTGCATTAAATAGATAAATCATTTTACTTTCGGTGTTTCTTACCTACATAAAAATTAATAATACCTAATCTTCTCCTGACCGAATTTCGGCAATTACAGCCAATCTCAATACAGACTAGGTATATCTACGGCTACGCAGATGACATTTAGTTTACAAGTGTATGCACAAAGTTCGAACAAGGGTGTAGGTACTCTTATTTTCCGATTAGATGGCAATCTGACACGATCGGAGATAGATCAGGCGGAGGACCGTTTATGTGCTCTCCGAGGCACAGGTTGTAACATCGCCAGCTTCTTAAGGCTGCTATTGCTACTTTCTTGACTGAAAATGCCAATCACTTTTTGAGCCGACACAGGTTGAACCTGGGACTTCATGATCGCAAGATCAAGTTAGCCCACAGACCAGTCAAAGGCAAAGAAGTATAGGTATGTAATGAACGATAATGCCCATTATAAAATTCCTACTTCATAAAATGGTCGTACTACGCATTCTGCGGGATAAATCTGGCTTAAGGGTCCTTAGCAAGGCCAGCCTCAAGTGCCCTTAGACTCGCCCGAAACCCTCCGAGTATTATAGAGATTGTGAGATAAAATAAGGGCGCTAGACATTGAGTTAGATCATAGAGTAGCAAATCTTTATAAAGTGGACCTACCTACACTAAGAAAGGGTTTGGAGATATACTAAAGGGATCCTTAAAACCTAAATATATGATATGGGGTGCAGAAATGGCTTTTGATGCCTCTATACTACACGATGCCCACGACTTCATTCAATTGGATTTAGGTTTTTTTAATCCAGTGGGAACTCTTTGATTTTTCGGTATAAAAGGTAACCTATGTCCTTACCCGGGATGTAAGCTAACTCATCAACAGCTAAATACGCATCAAAATCGGTTAAACTGTTGGGCCGTGAAAAGCTAACAGACAGACAGACGAACACACTTTCGCATTTATAGTATGGAAGTATGGATTTATAACTGGAACTAATAAAAACTAAACTTAGAAGCATTGACAAAGGATAGTAAAAGTTACTTTCATACAAGGCATAGTGTTATTGCAGGTAAATCGAATCTTTGAACAGCCGAGTTTCTTACTAGTTCTTCTTCATAGGAAAGGTATTCCAAACCAGTGTGCAGGCAGATGCTTTTAACGATTCAAAAGTACTAGTAAAAGTTAATTTGAATAAAAATATTTATATTTGTAAAATTTATATTTTCAAAAATCGTATATTTGCCGTTTGTACGTTCCCCTAAATAAGCCCCTATCTTGTCTAGAAATTCCAGGACGTTAAGTCTATTTTGCTTGGCACTCTAGTAATAAGACTACTCTATGATGCCAGAACAGAAAACTTGGTTTGGCTGTGATAATTTCGTTAGCGGACCGAATAATAGACAAACTTCCCTCGGGTTTTTGGAAGATTTAGGGGCTTGAAATGTAAGAAGTGATAATGATTTCCAAGCACTTATCTGTTTTGTTTGTCAAATAAACCAATTCGACCCTGGCTTCGCACAAGTAGATAGAATAAATTAGGTATCCACAGGTTAGCTTTTCATATTTTTGGATATTATTTTAAAACTAGCTGTGATGACGACTTCGTCCGGGTGGATTTAGGTTTAAAAAATCCCGTGGAAACTCTTTGATTTTCCGGGATAAAAAGCAGCCTTTGCCACTTTCCAGGTCTTTTACTATACCCATGCTAGAAAAACACGTTAAGCCGTCGTCACTTACAAGTGTTCAGTTTAAAAAATTAGTCAAATTATGAGTTTGACGCGACATACTCACAAATTAGTCGATACTCTGACTAATTTCCTAAACTGGACACTTTCAAGTAAAGATTTTAACATAAACCTGTGGATATGATACTGCCATCGGCGCTATTAGAATGCCATAAACCTACTTTGTCGTATTAGTTATCAAATTGCAAAAAACCAAATTAAAGAATTTCGCGGGCAAACCCGTCTCGTGCACCTTAAGAATGACCATCCCATGAATTTACATGGGGTTCTTTTTAGTTACTCCACTGCTTCTGCTCTTCTTTATGAGTGAAGACTAAAGAGATAACGTAATAACTTAGCACTTATTTTACTTTGGAAACAGTAGTTTCTTACGAGAAACTTTATTGAGTATTTTGCGGGCTTTAGTAACTTCTCGAATGAAAGGTAGAGAACAGACATTTGGGGATTCAAAAGAGCTTTTAAAACAATAAAGTTTCGTGCTTGATAAGTTTCATTTTTGAACTTGCAATATGCTGATAGAAAACTTATTATAGAGTTCATCAAACAAAATTATCTTTTAATTTTTTCCCGAGAATATGCTGGAAATAAGAAAAAGAATAAATTGAGCTGTACACACTGCATCTATACTGGCTGGTACCACACACGAAAAACATTAACTCATATATACAGTAATAACTTAAAATTAAAAATTTTAAAACCCCCGACACAAAAACCTCTAATAATCTTCAAACGGCTGAACAGATTTTCTTAGATTAAGCTTAGAACACTCTCGATCAAGCCACCTTTCAAACAAAAAAAACTAAATCAAAATCGGTTCATTCGTTTAGGCGTTACGGTGTCACAGACAGATACACAGACACACAGATACACACGTCAAACGTATAACACCCCTCTTTTGGGTCGGGGGTTAAAATCAAAAGCCCTGATTCACTCACTGCCTAACTCATCAAAGCTCAGCCCGTACTCCTGGACCTAGAAAGCTGGAATTTTGCATTGAGGTTCTCTTTATAATGCAGACAAGGAATCATCATTATCATCACCATCACCGGCCCACTACTGAACATAGGTCTCCTCTCGGACCTAGAAGGGTTTAGGCCATAGTCCACTACGCTGGCCAAGTGCGGATTGGCAGACTTCACACACCGGCAGTTTTTCTCACGATGTTTTCCTTCACCGTTAAAGGAAGTGATATTTAATTGCTTAAAACGTATATAACTCCGAAAAGTTAGAGATGCGTGCCCGGAATCGAACCCCCGACTCCCCGGATAGGAGGCCCAGGCTATCACCGCTTTATAATGTAGATTAGAAATAAGGCTGAATTTTTCGAAATTCCCACGGGAGCGAAATATTATATAGATATCTAGAGAGATTATGGTGGAACAGAGACTACTTTAACATGAAAGGAGTCTGCTAATTTCGTATCGAGTAGAGTATAATACGTGTTTCAAGCGACATTCATTTGTCAAAGAAACGGTTGATGTCTTGAGTGAATTATGAGATTTCAAAGTGACAATAAGAGCTCTTTGGGGTACTTTTTTGTTCCTCCTTTCTTTGTTTCTTTAAGACAAAAAGCAATTTTAGTAAGTTATTGACCATAACTTGAGCAATTGTCCGCAACGAATGGCGAGAAACAAGTTGAGCTAAAATCTAGGTTAAAAACGAGTTAGCGAGCAACGAGGATCGAATGTATAGTTGGAATAGTTTTGTCGCTGGGCTATGAGTATCCAGTCGACCACCGCCACTGCTGGTGGTGCGCCACAACCACGCAGGACTACCAGCCATAGTGATCACACAGATCCCAAAACCACTCGACGCACGTTTCGCTCCGATACCGGAGCATCCTCAGGAGAAGTAGACCATACAATGCTCAATCCTCTACGAAACCGTTCGGGGCGAAATGTACTTTCCTTTTCCTGCTTGTTTAGCAGTGGGAGGGCGGGCGGTGCATATCGCACGATGCATACAATACAACCTACATATAATATAAGTAGTTATCTAACAGGTGAATCGAATAAAAATATCTAGACTTGGATAATAGGATCGACACCAACACCTTTCCAAGCGTTTTGTAAAGTTCCAAAAATAAAGAGGCGAAATCGATATTTGATTTCAAGTTACATTGAATAAACTTATTGCTCCCCTGACCTCCTTCTACCCTATTGTCGGTGGCTTTGAAGTACTTCATTCTAAGCCGTGTTCCGTTGTGATAGGGTTCAAAATGGCTTTCGTATGTGTGATATCGGCCACCTATTGTTGCACCGTCTTTTGTTACTCGTGCTATACTTGATAACATATTCGTGTACTAACTATTCTTCAGTTTCTACTAGGTTCTTTTTCTTGGAAGCCGTCGAATTCTGTTTATCATGTTAGCAGTTTAGTAGGTGTTGAATGATTGATGGTGCTTGTTATTTCCACCCGATTGACACAAATGTTATAAGTTTACTAGCGACCCGCCCCGGCTTCGCACGGGTGGACGTTTATTTTTTCTATTTTCCGGGATAAAATATAGCCTATACGGATTCGGAAGAATTCCTCTAAGTAATGGTAAAAGAAATTTTGAAATCGGTCCAGTAGTTTTTGAGCCTATTCAATACAAACATACAAAAATACAAAGGTTTCCTCTTTATAATATTAGTATAGATAACCACGGACTTGGAATAGCTAGATCATCAACATGATCAGCAAGTCACCGGCCCACTACTGAGAAAAGTTCTCTCAGAATGAAAAAGGTCACGCTGGCCTAGTAAATTGGCAGACTTCACACACGTTTGAAAATACTATGGAAAACTCTCAAGCAGGTTTCTTCACGATGTTTTCCTTCACCATTAAAGCAAGTGATATCTAATTGCTTAGGACGCATAACTCCGCAAAGTTAGATGTGCGTGCCCGGGATCGAACCCTCGACCTCCAGATTAGAAGACGGACGTCTTAACCATTAACATATCTGATAATACTTGTAAAAACCTAAGAATTGATATCATCTTCGTTTAGCCAAATTGTATGCGGAAGGATTTGGTAACCCACCGCATTATTATCCCAACAAAGCCCTACAATGCTAATTAATGGAAAGAGGTCTCGATCCTCAGCAATGAGGAATACGACGCAGAGAGAGAATGGGGTCTACCTACACTGCGGATTATTGAGTCAAACTTTTGAAAATCACGGAAACACGTGTGCGATAAAAATCTAAATTTCTAAAGTTTTCTGCAATTTGTATGTCGGGGAATTTCAGAAATATATGACCTAGTCACAAAAGGCAAAATTTCGCGTATAACGAAAGTAGTTTTAAGTTTTAAGAGAGCTCTGTACGTACAATAGCTTGTTATTTTTAATAATGTAGCTTGCACACTTGATATATTGTATCTAGGTACATGAACACAAAAAATATTCAATTTTTCTGCCACGTGTTAAGAGGGCTCTCTCCGTCACTCGTTTCATACAATCGTAGTTCCAATTTCATATGAATATTAAGCAACCAAAGTCCATGAAATTTTGCAGACATATTCTAGAAACTAATATCTATGTCTGTGGTTTTCCAGATTTCTGTTAAAATATTCGTTTTCAAAGTTACGCGGTCTTAAAAATTTTCATACAAATCTTTGAGCCCCTGTAATTTTAAAACTGCATATTTTTAGAAAAATCTAAAACACCACAGACACAGATATTAGTTTTTAGAATATGTCCGCAAAATTTCATGGACTTTGGTTGCTTAATATTCAAATGAAATTGGAACTACGATTGTATGAAACGAGTGACGAAGAGAGCCCTGTTAAAAGAATAATGCAGGTATTTACCTACCTACAATTTTAGTAACACTAAGGGCGCCTCTTTTGCCGTAAATTGGCCGCGCGGAGACAGCGCGGTTGCAGCGCTGCAAAATTCGATCGATAAACTGACGCGCGGCCGCAGCACGGGTGTAGCGCGGCCACTGTGCGGCTTTGAAGGCATCCATTAGGACAGAGTAGCTCGCAAGCCGATTTATCCATTCCATACTAATATTATAAATACGATAGTGTGTCTGTCTGTCTGTCTGCTAGCTTTTTTAGGTACATCTCTTCAACCAATTTAGATGAAAGGTACAGAGTTAGCTTAAATTCTGGGTCTGTCACAAGTCACAGGCTACTTTGAGGATTTTTTAAAAACGTAAATCCACGCGGACGAAGTAGCGGACATCTATTATAGTATTAAATAAGAATAATATCTTTTATTTCATATCTAGTGTAGGTTTTACAGGTGCTTATGATAGGTTAAAGCGAAACGCACACTGATAATACCGAAGCGCGCCCTTTTCGATAACAACTCAAAGTAATCTTTATTTTATTTTTTGTATAGAAATTCAGTACAGAGATAGACTGCATCCCGAAGACAGACATTGGATACATTTTATTCCGGAAAACTATAGGTTTCCCACAGGATCTAAAAAACCTGTTTCCACGTGGACATAGTTACGGGCATTATCTTGTTTAACATAATATAGGTTAATATTCTGGAACATACATGTACGAGTCAATTATGTATGACAGTTCGGCAATCGTCCAAGTTGTATGCATAAGCTATTAGCATGTTATACGATTGTTGAGACAAGATCAAGAGATTATCTCTTGATTTGTGTGTGAAACTGGCTGGAGTATTTAACCCCCGACCCAAAAAGAGGGGTGTTATAAGTTTGACGTGCGTCTGTGGCATCGTAGCTTCTAAACGAATGAACCGATTTTAATTTAGTTTATTTTTGGTTCAAAGGTGGTTTGATCGAGAGTGTTGTTAGCTATAATCGGAGAAAATCGGTTCAGCCGTTTGAAAGTTATCAGCTCTTTTCTAGTATTATAGAGGTTTTTGTGTCGGGGGTTCTTTTATTATTTAGTAGTTATTTATTATATATTGCCATATCTATCGGTCACATAATGGTGCTGATTCTGAACGCAACTAAATTTAACAGTATTCGCATCTTTTTCTTACCAATGTAATAAGAAACAGACTAACCTAATTCAATTTATTAGTGTACTCAAATTAGAGTCTAAAACTAATTTTCCGTCCTTTTTTAACAATATTAAACAGAAAAAGATGTAGATACTTTTTAGAGATAAACATCAGAATTGACTCCAGTATAAAAGAATAAAGGAGAGACAGCCCACTAAAATGCGATAGCCTATTATGACGTAGACATCCGCTAAGAAAGGATTTTTGAAAATATATAACTCCTAAGGGGGTAAAATAGGGGTTTGGAATTTGTGTAGACCATCGCGACCAAAGTCGCGGGCATAAGTCAGTACTTTAATATTCTTAAGCCTACGCCACACTGGACGGAAATTCCGACGCCGAAATATGCGTCGGAACACCAATACATGTTACTGCATATAAATTAGTAATAACGGGCACACTACGCGGAAGATCGGCCATTCCGTCAGCGTCTGTTCCGTCCTTTAGTCATTTATATGCAATAACATGTAATGGCGTTCCGACGCGCAAGTTCGCCGTCAAGTGTGGCGTAGGCCTTATTGTTCAGGTGAAGCTTACCAAGTTCAGATCCACAAACGCGCGGTATGATTTCCAAGATGGCGGAGCAGGATGCGTCTTCAAAGCAGAGCTGCCTCGCGAGGAGACAGTTCAGGATCGCCATCGTCCCTTTTATACCAGGCCCTGGAAAAAGAGAGAACTGGTTTAGTACAAATTAAAACCAAAATATTATACTAACGGTTAAACTCACTCGCATTATACTATCGGAATATGTTGGACTAGCTTCACGCACAACAGACGGAAACGTTTAAGTGCGGAAACCAGCCCAGAGAGAAGAATGTTGGACTAGCTGTTATAGACTAAGGCAGAGTGAACTAGAGTGAGGGAACTCTCAGTTTGATCCTAAATCCACAATATGTCAATTATAAGGCTATAGTAAGGCTATGGTGACGTAAAATCAAAGAAAAATAGGGCTACTTTAGGGCTATCTGCGTCAAATGTACTAAAATTTGACGCCTGCCAGTGACGTCGAAGCCTCGACGTTTTGTTAGAAGTTCCCGAACTGTCGTCAACTGTGTCCAGGGTGATAGCAAGGATTATGAGATTTTCATAATATTACTAGCTGATTCACCCCAGCATCGGTTGAGTAGAATCTTTCGAAATCGGTGAGGGCGCGGAGTTCCCAAAAATTCTGTAACACGTTCTTCATTTTTGCCCGAAAGTATCTAACTTTACCAAAAAACAGTAGGTAATATTATGTTTTCGCCTTTTTTGCGTGTGAGGCTACAAGCGATAAAAGCGAAATTTTGTCATCATAAATATAGAATGGGTGTTTGGAATGCATGGCCAGGCTATTAATTCTCAATCAACAGTCAATCAACCTACAGTGGTGTTCCATGTTAACTGACCAGAGTTTTTTTTACATTATTTTTAGACAAAGACCGTAAAACCCTATTACTTTTCTACACTAAAATATAAAGAGGTAAAGTTTGTAATTTTGAATGATTGCCGGCAGTGCCGAATTTGCCTTAAGGCCCAGTAGGCCCGGGCCTAGGGCGGCCGGATATTAGGGACAGCCAATCGTGGCAAACAATTCACTGATAAAGGTTATGTGATAAAAGATGAATATAAAGTAAATTCATTATGTAGTCTATACATGATAGGTGCTGTGAAAGTGGTGACTGGTACCTACTTACTATGGCATGGAGCCTAGGACTGCCCAAGACTGCAAAACCGCTACTGATATATGCTACGATTCTAAAAAAATTTTACTTGATAGAAATCTACATTATCCCCATTATTTGTTGTCTGTCTGTCTGTTTGTCTGTCTGTCCGTCTGTCCGTCTGTCGTGTCTGTCAAAAAAAACCTATAAGGTACTTCCCGGTGACCTAGAGTCATGAAATTTGGCAGGTAGGTAGGTCTTATAGCGCAAGTAAAGGAAAAAATCCGAAAACCGTTAATTTGTGGTTATATCACACAAAAAACAATTTTAAATGTGTTCACGAAAAATTTAATTCACTAAACCACATATAGATGGCAGACCGTTATTAACTTGCAAAGTTCTACATAAATGTGTTAGGTATATCTTGTAGGATGGTATGAAACCCTTCAGTTGCAAGTCCGACTTGCACTTGACCGCTTTTTTATTCCAGATAACCCTTGATTGCGATCTCACCTGGAGGTAAGTAATCTACAGCCCTACCTGAGTTTACTTGGACTTGGATCAGATTCGGATTGGATGCAATGCCTAAAGAGCCTTAAAATTACTTGAGATCATAATATGTAAATTAGGTATTTACTGGATACGAATAAAAGAAGGAAGTTTAAAAAAAGATAATATTAGTCATTATGATCAAGACTAACATTCCCCTTTCCCCTCCAACTAAGCGTAAAACTTGTGCTAGGAATGGGCGCGACAATAGTGCAACAGGCTAGGATTGAACCGCCGACCTTTCGGATTTCGGTCCGTTTCTATAACCATTGAGCTATTGAGGCTTAGTAATCGAGTTACCTAATACCTACTGTAAAAATCTTCCATAGCTCCCTATCAGTACGTCGCGTGTAGGTATTACAAATAATATTTAGTGTTACAAAATGCCATATTTAATCCTTGCCAATTTAAATAATTCATTCGATTTCCATTGGGTTTCAATAAATTAACATTATTAAACTGTTATTAAAAGTCAAATGTAACAAAACAACAAAATATTCGAAACTGTACAAAACGTTCCCATTCAAATGAGGTATTACATATTCGTGAAAATTATTAATGTGAGTCCGCGCACGCTCGTTCGAAATTAAAATAATTAATAAAGCGTTTCAAAAACATTATCCTAATAAATCAAATTGATCTGTAAACAAGCGCTATTTCATTATTCATGAACAAGCCTGCGGCCTTTTTGTGCCGATACTAGCGAGCTTTGTAAAATACTATGTTACGTTATGTTAACATGGTTACGTAGCTAGCTGTATGATATCGACATATTTGTCGATAAAAACATGAGTAAATACACTAACATTGGTCGATATATTCGGAAAAATTAGGAGTTGGCGGAATACAGATTTGTCAGGTAACATTATCGTCCGATAAACGTCCATTGTTGAACGTACGCGTAGATCTCTTGTAGGGACTTCCATATGTAATGGTGTTGTGCCGTTTGAATCTACTCCGTACTCAACACACTACCATGTAAAATGGAATACTTATGAGTTATGCTGATAGAAATTGTCTAGTCTATCTGTCTGTACTCTGTCTATGAAGTGTGCCAGTTTTTATCTAACTGATAGCCCTAATCGGTTTCTTCGCAGGATCATACGGGAACGCCTAACTGGCTCGCGGCAAGTTTTATCAAAATCAAAATTAATTTTTTTATTTAGGATAATGTCTCTTATGCTACGTTTGTGATTGTACCACCGGTTCGGAATGCAGGTTCTACTGAGAGGAGCTGGCAAGAAACTCAGCAGTTGCTAGGTATCAGTGGCATGTTAGCTTACCAGGACCGAAGACCACCAGATCTACCCTACCAGACCAGACTAAGTTTGTTTATTATAGATTCATCAACTGACCTTTAACAACTCAGTTTTAATTGAAGTAGCATCTATTTAAATTTTAAATACAGAGAAGCTGTATTTGGAACTCTGTATTTCCTCCAATGGGCAAACAGAAAGCAGTTATGTAGAGTATACCTGGCGCACACTAGAGACTAACGGTCTTATTACACAAACGTCAATTTAGTCATCAGTAAAACCAATTTGTTCCTCGACTAAACGTCACTCGACGTTGGTGAAGACTATATCACTTGTTTTAACGTGAAGAAAAACATCGTGAGGAAGCCTGTAAGCCTGAGAGTTCTCCATAACGTTCTCAAAGGTGTGCGAAGTCTCCCCATCCACGCTCGGCCAGATGATGAGAAATACGTATACAAGAGACATGGTATTTATTGGTGACAACTTGAACAAAATATGTTTAGCTCTTTTTGTGAAGCGCTGTCAAACAGACATACTTAGTTGGCTTTTGGTTAACTTAGTTTATCTACTATAAGTAGGTACTATGTATTGATTTATACTTATATAGGTATTTGACTATAGCTATAGCGCAAACACAGTACACAGGATGAATACGAATAAAATACAAATACTAATACTAATAAATGAAACTTAATACCTAAATATTTACTTAAAACTTAACTTATGATTAATATGATTTTTTTGTAGTAAGACAGTCGTGTCGCATGTGTGTGGAGATCCAACTTAGTAGAATATTCAAAAGCCGAACCGTGCATTCATTCGCGGATCGATACGAATCTCAGCTATTTTGAAAGCAAAGATATTTTCACCGGGCGGCCTCAATTATACTTATACCGCCATAGAGTTGTCGTATTCCTAGAGGCAGTGATAAAGGTGATGCCATACAAGATAGCCTCAACATGACAGATACACCAGTGGGAACCAGTGTTTCATCTCTATATAGCCTATAGTTTATTGTATAAATACAAATCTGTACTAATAAATAAAATTGGAGTGTCTGTCTGTAATTTCGAAATAACTACCACATATTAAGGTCATATGGTTATTTGAACGATACCATGACTGAATCACACGTTTTTAAAATTTTTGTCTGTCTGTCTGTCTGTCTGTCTGTCAGTCTGTCTGTCTGTCTGTCTGTCTGTCTGTCTGTCTGTCTGTCTGTCTGTTTGAAAAGGCTAATCTTCGGAACGGCTGAACCGATTTTGACGGGATTTTCACTGACAAGTAGAGGATTGACCAGGGTGTAACATAGGCTACTTTTTTAACCGACTTTCAAGAAGGGAGTTGTGTTTTTCTACCTATGTACACCGAAATCTCCGAGATTTCTGAACCGATTTGCGTCATTTCTTTTTTAATCGATAGAGGAACTTTGCGACATTGTTTCATAAAAAATTTGGATTCCAACTCCTCAATCCTGATGCTGCAGGGGATCTGACCAATCCACGCGGGCGAAGCTGCGGGCATCAGCTAGTTCAAAATATTTTTATTCAATTACACTTTTACAAGTTCTTTTGAATCGTCAAAAGCATCTATCACTGGTTCGGAATGCCTTTCCTACCGAGAAGAACCAGCAAGAAACTCGGCGGTCGCTCTTTTCAAAGATTTGATATACAATATTATGCCATGTATAAAAGCAATCGAGAGAGAGAGAGCAATCGATAAAGCTTTTATACAGCCTGTTTCAACTCCCATAGCGAAGACTAGACAGACTAGAAAGACTAGACATGACAGACAGACAGGCAGACAACAAAGTGACCTTATAAGGGTTCCTTTTTTCTTTTCGACGTACGGAACTCTAAAGAAGGTAAGGATCCTATTTTAACGCCTGATGTGCGATGTTTTCATCTCTATATAGCCAATAACTCAATGTTTAAAGCCTTTATACAGCCTGTTTCAACTCTGCGCTACATTAATTTGCTTTTAGTGGAGTTACGGATTTAGTTTTTGATTTTACGCTGAGCGTATTTAAAGTTACAGGAATTGCCACGTTTCTATGAATATTTACATTGGGTTATACTGGAATAAATGAGTGGTAATGGATTTATTATCATTTCATTAATTCATTCATTAAGAACACATAAATAAGCCTGTCACTAAAAAGGTGGACTGAAAATTAATAAGTTTCAGTTTTGTAAGGATACCGTACACTGAAGCGAAGCGATGTGAAGATGTTTACTTAGCAGATCAATAAGATTTTTGATAAATAATGAATTATTTTGTCATATTTAATGACGCACCCTTTTTAACCAACTTCAAAAAAGTAGTAAAACTTGAAAGATGGCGCTTGGAAGAGGAATGACAGTTTTTACTAAACCCATATCTTTACCCCTTATCGGTTTCTACACGTCGTACTGGACCGCTAAATCGCTTGGCAGTACGATTTTGCTGCTAGGATGGTAACTAGCTACGGCCATAGCCTCCCCCCAGGCCTAGGATTCGATTACGGTAAAATGTCAATAAAAAGGAAATCTATTTATAGTGCATGATTGAGAAAGGACTTGCCATGTGTCAACTATCGCGACTGTATTAACTGTCGTTTCAAAAGTACCATCGTACTTTTGAAACAACAAGCTGGGACCTTCCTCAAAATTTATAAGTGCATTAAGTATATTTACCTATCAAAACAAGGAGTAATTTCAAATTTGGACCACTATGCCTATGATTAAGATTATATTATAGAATTTTATGGATCAAAACTATCATAGCAATAAAAAATACTGTAATAAAACAAAATTAAAAATACATAATATAATAAGTAACATCTTAACAAAACGCATCATAACAAAACGTCTAGTCTCCCTCGTCACCACCTTCCTCCTCTTCATCAAACTCTCCCTCTTCCTCAGCCGTAGCTTCTTGATACTGCTGATATTCTGACACCAGGTCATTCATGTTGCTCTCTGCTTCAGTAAATTCCATTTCATCCATCCCTTCACCAGTATACCAATGCAAGAATGCCTTACGTCGGAACATAGCCGTAAATTGCTCCGAAATTCGCTTGAACAGCTCTTGAATAGCTGTAGAGTTCCCAATAAATGTTGCAGACATCTTCAAACCACGAGGAGGTATGTCACATACAGCTGTCTTCACGTTATTTGGAATCCATTCAACGAAATACGAAGAATTCTTATTCTGGATGTTCATCATTTGCTCGTCGACTTCCTTCATAGACATACGACCTCGGAATACTGCAGCGACAGTTAAGTAACGACCGTGGCGAGGATCGCAAGCAGCCATCATATTCTTTGCATCAAACATCTGCTGTGTCAATTCTGGAACTGTCAGAGCTCTGTACTGCTGACTGCCACGAGACGTTAGTGGAGCAAATCCAGGAATAAAGAAGTGGAGACGAGGGAATGGAACCATATTCACAGCAAGCTTTCGCAGATCAGCGTTTAATTGACCGGGGAATCTCAGACAGGTGGTAACACCAGACATCGTAGCCGATACCAAATGGTTTAGATCTCCATACGTAGGTGTGGTCAGTTTCAGTGTTCGGAAGCAAATATCGTACAAAGCTTCATTGTCAATACAGTAAGACTCATCAGTGTTTTCTACCAGCTGGTGTACAGAGAGTGTGGCATTATATGGCTCGACAACAGTATCAGACACTTTTGGGGACGGGACAACGCTAAATGTATTCATGATTCGGTCAGGGTACTCCTCTCTAATCTTTGAAATTAGAAGTGTTCCTAATCCTGCCCCTGTACCACCGCCAAGTGAGTGGGTTAACTGGAAGCCTTGAAGACAATCGCAACCTTCCGCTTCTTTCCTTACAACATCAAGGACAGAGTCCACTAATTCTGCTCCTTCAGTATAATGTCCTTTCGCCCAATTATTACCAGCACCTGATTGGCCGAAGACGAAGTTATCTGGACGGAAAATCTGGCCGAAAGGTCCAGATCGAACTGAGTCCATAGTGCCTGGCTCAAGATCCACCAGAATGGCTCGCGGTACATATTTGCCTCCGGTTGCTTCGTTATAATATACGTTTATACGCTCCAACTGAAGGTCGGAGTCACCGTGGTATGTGCCAGTTGGATCGATGCCATGCTCGTCCGATATGACCTCCCAGAACTGGAAATGAAAGATTTATGTTACTGCATTGTTATACAAGAACATCTATTCACTGCTGGCATAGCTTTTAGGGTTCCGTATCCGACAAGTTCCAACGGGATAACGGGAGCGGGGGACTAAGCCTTCGCTGTCCGTCCGTCCGTCTCTGTGTCTGTGGGCTGCATCTCATTAACCGTGAAAGATAGAGAGTTGAAACGTTCACCTATACTGTGTATTTCTATTGCTGCTATAACAACAATAATATAAAAAAAAACAAATAAGTACATTTCAAAATTACCGCCATGTATATTAAGATTATGTAAATGATAAAAAAGCGTGGATATGACCTGCAATTCGCTCCAGCAATGCGCAGGACTTCAATTACTTTTATACATGGCATAATATTGTATATCAAATCTTTGAAAAGAGCAACCGCCGAGTTTCTTGCTGGTTCTTCTCGGTAGGAAAGGCATTCCGAACCAGTGGTAGATGCTTTTGACGATTCAAAAGAACTTGTAAAAGTCTAATTGAATATAAATATTTTGAATTTTGAATTTTAAAAGTGTAAACTTGCACGATGGTACGAAACCCTTCGTATACAAGTACGACTCGTATTTAACCAGTTTTTTATTAGTTGTTAAGGTTGCTTCCTCCTATAAAATCAATTTCTAGTACTAGTGACGTTTCTGTTACCAAGGTTTTGTGGCAGTTCAAATTGTAGCAATGTCACTCGATGAATAATTGATGAATTCGTTTAAATGTGAAGTTATTGATGACTCCAATCTCATTATTTACTTATCAGACAAGTTCAATTTAGGTCACTATGTAATTTAGGTAGGCTATGATTTATTCGAAAATTTTAAATCGATGGTACTTCAAATATTTGTATTAAACATAGACATTATGACATCAAACGAGTCGCAAGGAACCGCTGTATTTGGCGGCCCAAGACTGTGACGTGTGAAAGTCTCCATATGAGATCTATGTTCTCGTCAACGTCTATCGGTTTATCTGTCTCATATCTCGGAAACTAGTCATCCTGTTTCAAAAATTCTTACACTGATAATAGCTTCATTAGCTTCGAATGCTAGGTTATAAATTGTATAACATACGAAGTTGTTGCGTATAAAATGCGTTCTCGCTGAAGCGTAAGATAAAAGATACAAAATGCATGTGGATAGAAGATACAGCGCTTTACAAATGCAACCCTAATGTTAATAATCTTAGGTCTTCACTTTGAATATGTTATGTTTTCTGGTGGGAGTTTCGGCCGTGGCTAGTTACCGTACCGGCAAAGCCGTGCCGTGCCGCCAAGCGATTTAGCGGTACGATGCCTCGTAGAAACTAAAGGGGTAAGGGTTTAATAAAAACTGACATACCAGGTTAGCCCACTTCCATCTTAGATTGCATCATCCCTTATTACCAGGTGCCATGCAAGGCCTAACTTGTATCTGTAATGATGAAACTCACCTTTGCTCCTATTTGATTGCCGCACTGCCCAGCCTGTATATGCACGATTTCTCTCATCTTACCTAAGTATTTTAAATAATATTATTTCCTTAAATAAAACCCGTTTTTCACCAGTTTTTCACCGACCGGAATATTTTCAGGACCAACTAGACGGATCGACTTAAAACAAATGCGAACTTTCAAAATACGTTCTATTCATATTTATTTTTATTTTGAAAACATTTTTTGAAAGCATGAATAACTGAGGTTTTATAGTATTGATTGAAACTCTTTTCACTGTAAACTTTTCAGAGGTTTTCGTTCGTAACAGTATTTATTTTTTAGATAACCTAAGGAGATAAGAGGGCTATTTAGCTAGTATAGCCAGTTCTTGGTCTTACAGCATTTTTTAAATTGTACATAATTGCGCCAATTGTTGAGATCAAATACTCAAATATTGCTCGTGTGTTTGTAACATGATGATGATGAACTAAACGTTTCATTTAATTATTTATTTATAAAGTTATGATTGCATGCTCTTTATTAAGACAATCCTTATATCAATAAAAATACGGCATTTTATTTCATACTCTAGTGACTCTAGTATGATGCCCGCGATTTAGTCCACCTGGATTTAAATTTTTTTAAATCCCGTCGGAATTCTTTGATTTTTCAAGATAACAGTAGCCTAGTCCGTCCTCGAGGGTGTAAGCTATCTCTGAAACAAAATCAAAATCGGTTAAAGGAAAAGCTTTTATAGCTCGTTCACATAGGCTGCGTAAACGTAGACGTAGCGCGTACCATTGCGTTGTAATGTATGGAACTGTATGAAACATGGCACACCGCTTGCGTAAAGCGTGGACGTATGCGTAACCCGGTATATTACCCGTCACTACGCACGTGTCACGTGTACGCAATTGGTGTGAATCGGCCTGTAACTGATTTTCATGGGCAGGCAAACATACAGACAAACTTTTACTTTTTTTATCTATTTATTTAGTAAGTATGGTTATGGATTTCAGTACACAAAATGCGTATAATATCGTCAAGAGATAGATTCTTCCTACATTCCTACATCAATGGTCCTTATCAATACGAGATGACCGCTTCAAAGAAATGCGGCGCAACCCGATGCGTGTTCATCTTTACGTACAGCATTCAAATATGGACCGTATGGAGTAAGAAATAAGAAGCAGTATTGGGCTTTATAAAAGGTGACACGAAACACATTAGTTAATTGATCTGATGGGTTTCAGGCGGCATTCGTTTTCCACACGTGTGACGTGCCAAATTAAGGATCTTTCATCAAATCAAGCCTCAATAGCTCGGGAGCGGACTGAAATCCGAAAGGTCGGCGGTTCAAACCCCACCCGTTGCACTATTGTCGTACCTACTCCTAGCACAAGCTTTACGCTTAGTTGGAGGGGAAAGGGGAATGTTAGTCATGATTCACATGGCTAGTATTCTTTTTTTTTTAATTAAGGAGCTGGCTCACTAGTGTTAGTCATAGTTTCGGATTGATTTCTGACCGCGTACAAATAAATAAGCGTTGGGATGACGACCTCGCTACGGATAATTTAGCGTTGGAAGCGTAGCCTATGTGTTAACCCAGGGTATAATCTATCTCCATGTCAAATTTCAGCCAAATCCGTCCAGTACGTTTTGCGTGAAAGAGTAACAAACATACATACATACACACAAACTTTTGCCTTTATAATATTACTAGTTGACGCTCGCAACTTCGTCCGCGTGGATTTAGGTTTTTCAAAATCCCGTAAGAACTCTTTGATTTTCCGGGATAAAGAGTAGCCTGTGTGTTAATCCAGGGTATAATCTATCTCCATTCCAAATTTCAGCCAAATCCATACAGTAGTTTTTGCGTGAAAGAGTAACAACCATACACACATACATACACACAAACTTTCATCTTTATATTAGTGTGATGTGATACCGGCGACCAATACTCGTAGTACACCATAGTACCTACTTCAGGTACTATTTATTTATTCTGTGACTACACTTGATTTTCCGGTTCTAGCGGCCATTGCTTCTATAATCAACATAGCCTGACCATCCACTGCCATTGCAATTTGCTAATGGTTTGTTAAAATAATATTAGCTTTCATAAGTTGAGTTTCTTACTGACTCTTTTCAGTAGAATTATTTTTCCGAACCAAGCATAGAAATGAGTTTTTAAGTTTATTATGCACTCCAAATAAACGTAGTTTGATTAGTTAAAATATTCAAATGAAAACCAAACTCAATGATATAAATTCTAGGAACTATCTGTGTCTGTGGTTTTGCTAGATTTCTATTAAAATATTTAGTTTCAAAGTTTTATTAATAATCTGATGAGATCAAACTACGTATGTATTGGGAGCTCGCTACGAAAACTTCTCTTAACAGTTATACCTAAGTGTCGTAGGCCTTAAAAAAATAAAAAATATTTCAATTTGATCTTGAAACCAATAAATTAAAAGGTAATAAACAGATAAGCAAAATATTTTCTATAAATACGAAATATAGAGATATATTTCGTAACAGGTTATCACGAGTTTATCAAACTTAAATTACCATATTGAAATAAACAACATTTTAACGTTGAATTTCAGCTAAAAGGCTTGTAAAGTTATTAAAAGTTACACGAATAAAAGCGAAAGGGTCCGACTCATTCGGATAATTCATTATATCCGCCCCATAAGAGGAGAAAGCGACGTACGTAAAATTTCACTTTCAAGCAAAAGTGGAGGCCCAATTGGTCTTAAAAATGTAAGGCAGTGTCATCGATGTGGGATTGAATTGAATTTTCTTCGTAACGTAGTAGTATAAAATTTCGCAGTGTGTGTTAAATTGCAATATTTTCTTGGACGTTACCTACACTAGAACTTTTAGCAATGGATGGAGTCTACATCTCCTGAGGATGCTTCGATATGAAATGTACGTTGACTGTGTATTGGCAGATTTGTGTGGTGTTTTATGTGGGTTGTATGTATTGCTTGCTTTTCTTGCTTCTTTAGTAGAGGGGGAGCGGGTGGTGCAAGTCACATGCTGCACGTTGTTCAATAAGATTTGTCTGTTTGGCGGATTGTAGCGAATTAAGATAGTGGTTCTTGGTATATCATGGACTTTCGCAAAGTAACGCCTGCTTCTATACAGCAGAAAGAGATTGTAGTCAAATACTAACTTGCCATTGCTAAATAAAGAGAGCTCTAGTCCACTCCTACCTTTATTGCTTTATGCATTTGACTCCAACCTAGGGGTGGTTCATACTGCATAGGTATGAGAAAGATGCACATAGTTTCTCATGTGTTAGAAAGGGATGAATGTTTGTTTAGAATATCATTTACACATCAGATGGCTTATCTTTGCACGAGCCCCGTTGACTTTGAAGTAGTTAAAATTGCCCGTTCGAGTAATTGGGGAACGGTATGGAGCTGTTAATACGCCCAGTAAAAATCTCTTTATCTTCTTTATAAATAAAGATATACGTAGGTATGTATAACCAGCGAATGTCTTCCCCGCCGAATTTCGACCACGGCGGCCAGTCTCTATAGAGATTAACCGAATGCGTGGGAGATATTATAGTGATGTATGTACGAGTAAGCGCGTGCACAAATGGACTCTCTATTCCCTCATTCTTAATACCCGATAGGACTGTAGAAAGATCAGGCCTAGGGATGACGGCTTTACATGCTCTCCGAGACATTGGGGTGACATACTGCCAATATCCTATATTGCTCTGGGCTAGTACCTGTGCTAGCACTGAGCATTTCTTATCAGTTAATATATCCAATCCCCATTAGGACCTCTAGAACTCTCACAAATCCCCATTGATGGGGATTGTCAATTTGAATTTGTGGAATAACCCCCGTTTTTGGTCTAACCCGGGAATCAAACCCAGAACCTCGTCTTCCGTAGTCAAACATGGTAATTACTAGACCAACAAAACAACAAAACGACGTGTATGAATAATTACGAAGCTAGCTAACGTTTTCGTAAGAAAAATGTAGACAGCCTGAGATAAATTCTGCAAGGCAGATATAATAGGACGGCCTCAAATAATGCAACTAACACTGGATGAGTGAACAATCAAGTATGCAAAGTCCAAATTCAAGTAAGTATTTAAGTAATTTTCTGGTTGTAACAACTCTATATAATTCTTGAGTAACAAAGCTTATGATTTCGCATGTTTAATCCATCAGCTTGTTACATTCATTCGTATGGAAATTATTTACTTACGTAAATGGCTTAAAAAGGTAAACTAACTCGTTTTTGACTAAATATTTAAAAGACTGACTGACTGATCTATCTACAAACTACTAGACGGACTAGGTCAAAGTCAAAGTCAAATCACTTATTCAAATTGGGTACCATTGTACACTTTTTGATTGAAAATTTATTGAATTTGTAAGATGTAATTAATTACATCTTAAAACTCAAGCTACGAGGGTTCCAAACGCGCCCAGGTCTGAGGTCTCTGCACAGAATAAAAACCCGAACCTTCCCACTTATAAAACCACAGCGCTCACCACTGAGCCACTAAGGTCGTCAAAATTATATTTTAAATGTAAAGGTTCTCAAATTAACCTATGTTAACCCAAACGAATGGTTAACAAATATAACCTCAAAATTATTATGATGATGGATAACTGTAATTACAGTTTATCATGCACAAAATCTGATAAAACTCGAGCGACTTTGTTTCCCTAATGTTAACATGGCGTGTGGCGTGACGTCAACCGATGTGCATGTCTACGCAAGTGTTGATGTTAGGGCCTTTTCATACTAGAGTTTTTCCAGTATAGGCCTTATTAAGGCTGAGATCTACAGAGCGTACTTTGACTTTGCTTAGACTTAAGTTTCAGTTAAAACGAGACAGATTAATGCCAGTGATATAATGCTGTTTCGTTTTAACCGTGTCGCAATGTCAAAGTGCGTTCTATAAATCTCAACCTAAGACAAGCGACTTCGTTTCCCTAATGTAATAATTCTGAACACTGTTTTGTAAAGTTAATAGTAAGTATTTCTCTATTTACTTTTGTTTCCCTTATTTTATAAACAACAGTCACTTTTTGTTTTTGTTTTTTTTTTTGTTTTGCATAAACCACATAATATTATTAGTTGTTTTTATTTTTAATTACTGTAGAGTCTTTGTAGAGTCTATATTCTTTGTTAATATTAGGTTCAGAAGTTTATTCATATTGTGTCGCCCTAGTTCTATTGTTAAGCTGTGGATAGTGTAGTTGATTACATATTTACTAATATTTTACGATAGATTTAAGTTATAGCTTTAATATATAATATGTAATTGTTTATTGTCCCAAATAAATAAAATAAAATAAAATTAATAAAAGATTTATTTATTTATTCATTTAATGTTAATATGGCGTGTGGCGTGACGTCAACCGATGTGCATGTCTATTGTCTACGCACGTGTTGATGTTAGAGCCCCTTCATACTAGCGTTTCTCCGTAGGCGTCGCATGTGAATGAAGAGTGTGGCATTGATGTATCAATATACAAAAAACAGTCAAGTGCGAGTCGGCCTCACACATGAAGAGTTCCGTACGAGATTATGTACTTTTTTTTAAAATTACATTTTGTCATTTTTATTCTTTGTTGTTGTAGCGGCAATAGAAATACTCAAACTGTGAAAATTTCAACTCTCAAGTCTCTACCTATAATAATGGTTCATGACGTACACCCCGCTGACAGATAGACTGATAGATGGACGGACGGAGGATGGACCGCGGAGGCTTAGTAACTGGAACCCGTTGGCATTCTTTGAGTAATCTAATATTATTATATTATTAAAAATCAAATTCGACTACGCGTAGGTACGAAATTGACGACTTTATTATGTCTGGTTGTATTAATTTAACGACAGAATGAGGACAAAAGTAAAACTCATTTCCTAACGGGTGCAAGTGATAGTTTTTGCGCTCTTTTGTATATTTTCAGTGACCGCAGACCGCAGGGTCGTGTCACTGTCGAATGCACCGTGAATTCGTTATCGTGAAACGAATCAGGGTTGTCACTTGCGATGTTTAACAAGATACTAAAACTTGACTACTCATCCATACTAATATTATAAATGCGAAAGTGTGTCTGTCTGTCTATCTGTCTGACTGCTACCTTTTCACGGTCCAACAGTGTAACCGATTCAGACGAAAGGTACAGAGTTAGCTTATATTCCGGGGAAGGATATAGGCTTTTTATCCCAGAAAATCAAACAGTTCCCACGGGATCTTTAAAAGCCTAAATCCACGCAGACGAAGTCGCGGGTATCCTCTACTCAGAAATAATCAAGTCTACACTATTACACTAATATTATAAAGGCGAAAGTTTGTGTGTATGTTTGTTACACTTTCACACAAAACTACTGGACGAATTTGGCTGAAATTCAGAATGGAGATAGATTATAGCCTGGATTAAAACATAAGCTACTTTTCATCCTGGAAAATTAAAGAGTTCCTACGAAAATTTTAAGAAACCAATATCCATGCGAACGAAGTCGCGGGCATTAGCTATCACACTAATCACACTAGTATAAAGGCTAAAGTTTGTGTGTATGTGTGAATGTTTGTTACCCCTCACGCAAAAACTACTGCACGGATTTGGCTAAACTCGATAAAACCTCATTTTTTTTGTCATTATTTGTTTCTCATATTATTCGTCATTATAATTTGTAGTGTGATGTAGCTTATGATACTATGAGTGCTAAGACAAAACCAAATAATTCCATACACAAGTATTTATCAAAATGTAATCATATTCCATTTCCACTAAAATTTATAGGTATTTTAGTGGATTGCCATAAACTAAAATGATGATTAATTAGATTTGATTAGTAGGTACACCTTTGTTTGACTTATCAACTGCCCGATTTAATTCGGTAAACATTTCAAAGGTTTCAAATGGGTTTCAATCAATGTGGATTCAACAGAGATAAAACCCTGACATGTGTGGGAAGTAGGTATTCAGTTTGTTGAATCAATTTGTCATTGTGTTCTTGTATAGGCACTGTATGTTGATAACATCTGGCGTTGACATCATAGTTCACATTGTATGCTTAACGTTTATTGATATATCAACTGGATCAACTGATGCATTTTATTGCAGCAAAAGGGTGAGGTTACTTATGTTATCTTTCATTAGTTTTTGTAACGCACCATATTTTCAAGTGCGAATCAGACCTCGCTCTGGGGTTCCATACATAAATATAATGAATATCATATTTCGGGTGTATGATATATTTCTTTTCTGAGATAGACCGTGGAAGAAACACCCAAAAAATATTTGTTTATTTTGGTCACAGCTTACAAAACTATTTTAAAAATCATTGTTTTCAATATTTGTTGTTTTAATACAGTATTTGGTACATAATATACCGAAATTTCATATTCAGTTTAGTTTTTGAGCTAGCCCACGTCACAAAAAACGGTATGGGAGGCTCCCTTGAAAAATAATTGAATTGAATTTCTAATTCAATATTTCAACGTCTTACACCAAATACTAAAATTTCAGGTTTCTAACTCATTTTGTCTACGAGCTAGAGACCTGTGACACGCTGACAGACAGACAGACAACAGAGTGACATTAGCCGGGCTCCGTTTTTACCCATTGGGTAAGGAAATCTAAAAAGCTTTGTCTTGGTTGTGAATGTGATGCGCATATTTTTTAACATATAAGTTAGAACACATCTAAGTATCCACTTTACTCGCCATCTGAAAATCACCATTTTATTCAAATCAAGAACAATAAGTCCGATGTAGATTTGCATCGAGTCAACTCCATCTAATCCACGGATACATCTCAGCATAGTTCAGCCTTAGGGTCAGGATACATTGACGGAATGTGATGGCGTATTTAATGATCTATGCACATAACTTTCCATCGGTCATGTTGATGAATTACGATTTTATTTTACACTAGCTGACGCCCGCGACTTCGTCCGCGTGGATTTAAGTTTTTCGAAATCCTGTGGGAACTCTTTGGTTTTCCGGGATAAAAAGTAGCCTATGTGCTAATCCAGGATATTATCTATCTACATTCTGAATTTCAGCCAAATCCGTCCAGTGGTTTTTGCGTGAAGGAGTAACAAACATACACACACACACACACACACACACACATACATTCAAACTTTCGCCTTTATAATATTAGTGCGATGACCCATGAAAAGTTATTAGCCTCAATCTATCATCAGCAACTAGTCAACAAATAAATAAAAAATATACAGAATGTTCGGTAAAACGTTACGATTCTGTTGAGAGATTATAAGGAGGTCAAATGCTAACAAATGAATACCTATGAAAATGGCCTAGTTTTAAGTTATTGATCTTTGCATTTTTCAGAAAAATCACAGATTTGTTTCTTTTTAGGGTTCCGTACCTCAAAAGGAAAACGGAACCCTATAGGATCACTTTGTTGTCTGTCGGTCTGTCCGTCCGTCCATCCGTCCGCCGTGTCTGTCAAGAAAACTTATAGGGTACTTCCCGTTAAACTAGAATCATGTTTGGCAGGTAAGTAGGTCTCATAGCACAAGTAAAGGAATAAATCCGAAAACCGTGAATTTGTGGTGGGCTTTAATTATGACTACTAAAAGAAAATAATCCTTAAAAATTTTGCGATTACTAGGGCTCCGAAATGCTGACAGTTTCATAATTTATATTTTGTTGCTTTGTCAAAAGTGTTATTTTTCTTCCAGAAAGCGCTGGGATTTTTTGGCGTCCGGAGTGGAGTGGACCCTCCTGGCCAAGGTTGAAAACTGTGGGAGAGCGTAGTAGAAGCCTGCAACCTCTCAGGGAGCTAACTCAGACAAAATGTTTTAAGTTATACAACAACCTTGATAATAAATAATATAATTTACTTTTTGTTGTTTCTGTTACTTTGAGTTAATAAATAAATGAGAGATAATAATGTATAATAATCCCCGCGATGTGAATCTCTCCTAAAAACAGTTTCCATGTATTTACATAGCAAATCGGCATTCGGGCTGGGCCAGATGATTGTTCTCTGTTTGTTCGAACTCCGGGGTTGACTGGATTTGCCTGATTTGTTGGATGAGGGGTGGGAAAGGATGGAACGGGGTGGTATGTAAAGTCACTATTATGAAAAGTTCTCGAAGGAAGTGACGGTGGGGCTATTAAGTTAGGAGTTCGGAGTAAAAAGATGTAGTTCTCCCCGTCTGGTTTGTACTACTTCCACTTACTATGTAGGTATGTACTGCTTTGTATACCTCTTGTATTATTTATTAGGGTTCCATACCTCAAAAGGAAAAACGGAACCTTTGTTGTCTGTCTGTCTGTCTGTCAGTCAAGAAAACCTATAGGGTACTTCCCGTTGACCTAGAATCATGAAATTTGGCAGGTAGGTACCAACTCCAGGAATAAATCTGAAAACCGTGAATTTGTGGTTAGATCATTAAAAACAAAAGTGTTTAAATTTTCAAAGTAAGATAACTATACCAAGTGGGGTATCATATGAAAGAACTTTACTTGTACATCCTAAAACTGATTTTTATTTATTTTTATACAGAATAGTTTTTGATTTATCGTGCAAAATGTTAAAAAAAATACCCGAGTGCGGAACCCTCGGTGCGCGAGTCTGACTCGTACTTGGCCGGTTTTATTAGTGTTTGTTAACTTCATTAGAGTTGCCTCTAAAAGATCAATATAGTGATAAGGCCGCCTTTGCACCCTAGGCCAATGTTTTCCTTCCATATTCTGTCTTCTTATTCTGAGTGTACGCCCGTGCTTAGTAACTAGGAGATAGGTTAATCATGATGACTAGATATTCTGAACTTCTTCTTCTGAATTCTATCTTCTTTCTTTAAACTCAAACTTAAGAGTTCGTTTGCCTTCATGAGCATCTAATATTAAGTACCTTTATGAACGAAATAAGTAGGTTCCAGAAATACTTCTAACAAATTTAAACCAAGTACCAAGTCGTATAAATCTGTAGTTCCATACAAAGCGTACGCATACTGCATACATTACAATTCATACATGTTTGACAAATCCTCGCTTGTCGTATATCACAATTGGGTACATAAATCTTGCAGTACAAGTATACAAGTATTATGACGTCTAGCTTTGGAGATCAAATAACTCTCTAAGGTTCTTTACGCACTGCATCCAATCCGAGTCCGAGAACATTCAAATCAAATCAAGTCAAAAATTAATTTATTTCATGTAAACGTATGTGTACTTTATTGCACCACAAAACATAAATGACAGGTTACAAAAAAGATAACTTAAAATGTATGTACAACAAGTGTAAATTAAAAATTTATAACACCCCCGACAAGTGAAGGTTACAGTAATAACTAGAAAAGAGCTGATAACTTTCAAACGGCTGAACCGATTTTCTTGGATTATAGCTAAGAACACTCTCGATCAAGCCACCTTTCAAACAAAAAAAAAAACTAAATTAAAATCGGTTCATTAGTTTAGGAGCTACGATGCCACAGACAGATACACAGATACACACATCAAACTTATAACATCCCTCTTTTTTGGTCGGGGGTTAAAAAAGGCGGTCTAACGTAAAAACGATAACGTCTTTCGTCTGTCTGAAGAAAACGTAATTCAGATCTGGTGCGTAACCCCTCACACAAATAGTAACTTCAAATCAAGAATCCTCGGATTTGGAACGGATGCAGTGCGAAAAGAGCCTATCTCTCATACAACAAAAAAAAATACTGTAAAAAAGCTATAACCTCCGGCTACTCACCATCGATTGACTGTTGATTGAGAATTAATAGCCTGGCCATGCATTCCAAACAACCATTCTATACTTATGATGACAAAGTTTCGCTTTTATCGTTTTCAACCACAGGCAAAAAAGACGAAAATATAACTAGGTACTTACCATAGACATATTGCTGCGTTCATATTACATGGTGTATAAAATTCGTGCTTAGTGATAAATAAAGACAACGCACGAGAGTAAAGTGATTACGTCCAAAGACTAAAGTATCGTAGTTTTAAGTCTTCACTTTAGATTTGTTAGTAAAGTGTCTTACCTGTTCTTCTTCATCATAATATATTATATCTTCTTTAAATAGTATTCTTTAAACACAAATATCTTGATGGAAAATGTGATGGAACCCTAAATTCATAGTTTTCGGATTTTTCCTTTACTTGTGCTATAAAATATTGCTACCTACATTTCATGATTCTAGGTCAACAGAAAGTACCTTTCCTATTGGTTTTAGGACAGATACTATAGACAGACAGACAGACAGAGGCAAACAGGCAAAGAAATGATCCTAAAGGGTTTCTTTTTTCCATTTGAGGCAAAGAACCCTAAAAATCATGTTCTATGAACCTGTCAAAAATATTATGGCACTGGACATCAAGATCAGTTGATGGAGTCAGTAAAAACACAAAAAGGCTCGCAACAATAAATACGTAGGTAGGGAGTTTTGAATTTTTGTTTACCATTTTTATATAAGTCCGGATAAAAACGAAAATCTCGTAAAAGCATTTCGCCGCAAAAGGCATAAAGTTCTGTCTGAGTGAATATCCGCTTTTCGACAACAGAAATACAAATTCAAAATAAACTGTATTCAAATAAACTCTTTAGTGCTTTTAGGATTCCGTACTCGAAACAAAAAACGGGACACTGGTAGAATATACATATATTGTATTTCTATCTATCACGGTCAAATGTACTATAGAAGAGCTACTCTGAACCTATCTGAACCTGGACAAAAACAAAAACGGTAGGTTTTGTGACACAAGTAAGGAAATAAATCAATTTACTTAAACCACTTTACTGCATGTATTACAGAGCAAAAGTACAAAGAATTTAGTAAAACGAATGATTGCCTTATCAATTAAGTGATACACAAAATGAAATACATATTACCTATTGCTATATTGTAGACCCACTTAATGATTGCTGTGCCAAGAAGCTAGATTGTCAGAAGAATTATTATTTAAAACATATAAATATTACGGAACCCTCTAAGAGCGCGAGTCCTACTTGACCGTCTTCTTTAACAGGGCTCTCTCCGTCACTTACTCCATACAATCGTAGGCCCAATTTCATTTGAATATTAAGCAACCAAAGTCCATGAAATTTTGCAGAAATATTTTAGAAACTAAGATCTGTACCTGTGGTGTTTTAGATTTTTCTAAAAATATGTAGTTTTAAAATTACAGGGGCTCAAAGATTTGTATGTGAATATTAAGACCGCGTAACTTTGAAACCGAATATTTTAACGGAAATCTAGAAAACCACAGGCATAGATATTAGTCCCCGGAAAGTTTCTACAAAATTCCATTGAGTATGATTGGCTAGTATTCCAAAGCGAGATGAACTACGTTTGTATGGAGCGAGTGACAAAGAGACCCCTCTTAACTCTATTTCCAGTAGGTAATCAAATCAGTGTTATTCAAACATTGAACAAACACTTTGTTTTTATAAATAAGTAGGATATTCAAAGTTAAATACGATTCGAAACTCGATACCTCGATACGAATGGATTAACTTGAAATGAATGGCTTATAGAGACATAGGTTTCATTGGTTTCAATGCATAATAATGAGGATCAATTGCATTCTATAAATCTGAATACACCTATGAGGGATATCATAACAGTTATAATACAGGCTAGGAAATGGGTCAATTAAGGCCCCTACGTACGGTCAGTAGGGTACCGTAGTAGGTGGGTAGATACGTACGTAACTTTTCTTACTGATTCAACTATATAAAAATATAAAATGATAAACTCACTGACTGACATATCAATGATAGGTGAATCTAGAAAGAACAGTTTCTACGTTTAGGAATTCCACCCTATTTTAGGGCAAAACGACTGATAGTAATAGGTACCGTTTAGAGCGCGCTTTTTATTTTGATAGGTATTTAGAATAATTTGGGCTAAAATTTGGTAACCTTATTTTATATAACTAAGAAAATGCCGTTGTTTACCAATCCGATGTCATGACAGACAGCTCTTGAACCTATCTAAAATAGGATCTAGCATTTTCACGGAGAAATTTGAAACACGAAATTTAAATGCATTTTTATTGCACTTATCGATCGAATAAATTTTTTGTATTGACAAGTATATGAATTTTTCGGTAGCTTATCATCTAATTAAGACTCTAAAAAAGGGATAAAATACCCCACACCATGACAAATTATTATATATGTCGGCGCGCGGCGCTGGCGGCTGGTATCAGATAGCACCTTGCCCAATTCATGGGAATGCTTTTGCTTATGTTAGCGTGTTTAACTTGTCGCGAAGCAAAGTACAAAGAGATCATTGTTTTCATTATGAGCGACGGTGACGTGGTTACCATGCCATCGAACGTGGCCTGGGGTCGGTTTGTTTATCTAATGGGAAAGCTTACATTACAAGCTGAGAGCATGAAGCTCGCAGTCAAATTCTGACCTCTATACCGAATGAGCGCGACCCGGGGACTCGTTATTCGCTAGATTAATTAATCTTGATGAAATCATGACAAAGACTTCTAAACGCAGATTATAACGTGGCCATTTGATTAAGAACGTAGTGACTAGTGATTAGTGAACGATATCGTTAAATAAGACTCTTTAGTCATTTCATTACACCTAGTTATTGTATTTGCCTCGCGCGTTTCCTTTGCCCACAAAAGATAGACTCACTAAGCTAGAACCTAGCCTTCTTGATGACGATCGTGAGCCGCTCGCTCCGACATCAGAAGTGGGATCCGTCGCGAGTGCAATTTGGTGAAAATGCGCGAATTTATGCAAGTCATAACGTAGACTTGCAATGAAAGAAATTATGGACATAGAATGAACATTTGCGTATACTCGTACGTGAAGTGGAACCAGGACCAGTGTACTCCTGCCAGAGATCTGCTAATCAGGTGTGATCTATCCATGTTATTTGATGGTGTTGAATATTTTCTGTGAAACGAGATTATGGCTTATTAGACAGATGTTTTTATTGTGTCAAGCCTATTCTTATTAGAATTTGGTTAATGGGTTTTGAAATAGCGAAAATATTCAGTACCGAGTATTAATAGAATTGATTTGTTTATTGAAAGTAAGACAAAGATTTTATTTCAAAGAGTAGAATGTTTCTACGAGTAAAGAAATAATATTACGCAGTGAAGTTGTGAATAAGAGCTGTATTAATGTCCCGGCCACATTAACGGCCAACAACGCGGTGTTCAGCGGCGTTTCCTATTGAACGTGGATGTAACCGCGAACAGTGTTTGGCGGCGGTCGCAGTGCCGTTTGGCGTTGGACGATTTTGGTCCGAATTAAATAAGCATTGACGACCTTACTAGCTACTACCTTAATGTGACCGCACCATAACAAAACGTCGCCGTCTTTTTAAGTGTTAAGTTACGAGGCAATGTTTACAAGTGGTTGCTTTAAGTTGATGCCGATAATATGGGGTTCCGTTATCAATGCGTAAATCTTGATGTTGACTTATTTCAACGGTGTCGATTCTGATGAATCAGATGTATTTCTCTAAACTAAACTGACTTGGGTCAATGGTGTCGATTCTGGTGTCTTTCTCTTAACTAAGTTTTGAGTGTTTGGATCTTTTCCTTTTTAATATTGCTGAGAAAGGCCTAAGAGTGAATTTTAAATTAAAGACTCTGGTAGATTGGTACTGCTCTGCAAAATATACTGTACTGGAACTGGTGCCTGTAGTGGCGGGGTTTTGACGGTTTTGAATTGAATTATGTTTGTCTGTCCTGTTTTTATTATCTTGCAAAAACGTGTAATGATTAATGAGTTCCATGTTCTATTCTATGTACTATCGTAAGCACAACACACTTTTCTTATCACACGAGTGGGAAGAAGTTGCGAATGCTCCGGAATTTGGTTGCCATCAGAATCAGTACCTGTACTACCTAGATACTTATGTTATTTGAATAGCGTAGAGCTAATTACAAAAGGTGCCGATGTTTATCGTTAATACAAACAAAGAGTCTCTTTCTAACAAAAACATAGAGCTTAGCGGTGTGACTCTTAAACACTTGATATTATAGTCACCGACGCGATATTATGAATGTATGTACCTAATGTAAACTTGCTCTCATATTCGGTTAGTAACTGATTGAAGTGTTTCTTTTGTAAATTACTAAACAAGTTCACGAATCACTACGTACGTACCTGTCGCTAGGTACTGTGCCGAACAATCTAAACAAATGAACGTTTGTACCCAATGTTTTTCTGTTATTCTGTGTTTAGAATGCTTTGTTTAGAAAGTGTTTGGAAGTTTGCAATAATTCATTCTGAGCTATAAAAAAGCTTGATGAGTTCTCCATTGGTGTTAATTTAATTAAGTTGAAATCATAAAGAGAAATTAGAACGTTGATTTAGTTTAAATCAAGGAGAAATCAGAATAATAAAGTTTTTAGATTTGTTGAATCAAGGGGCAATCGGAAAAATAAACATTATTGATTTGATAATGGTAGCATAGCCCTAGATTAACAAAGAATCATTGATGGCTCTTGTGTAAAGTTGAGCTAGAAGCATTGATGGCTAGAAAGGACTATGAGATTTTCGTGTAATCGAATAGCTTGCTTTCTGGTGGTTTCGTGGAAACCAGGCAGTGTGGCGATTGCATGCGTGAATGCGTCGTATCGGGGTGATCCTGCATGGGTCTACGTCCGATGCTATGGCGATTCCGTATGTAGATGCGCGTATCAGTTGAGAAGGTAGAGCTATTGCGATATATTTTGTGTTTTAAGAAAAATGGAATCAATACGATCTGGTTTTGATCGTCGAGTGTCAATGCAATGATTCTTTGAGAAAGTTTTTGATGACAAAGTTGAAATTAGTGGCTAGGGTGGAGTTCGCCGACTTTTAAAACAGCTGATTATTAGAAAACCGGCTGATTAAGTGATTTTTACTGTTCACCAGCACCTAACCAAGGTTTGCAGCCCTAAAACGGCCGTTTTACCTAACCGAGCTCGGAAGGGGTCGTTTGGCCGGGGTTTCCACATTTTTACATCTGTTGTGCCCTTGTGTACAGATCAATTTAGATTATTTTGATTTGTCTTTGCGTTGTTCATTTCAGTAGCGTGCAACAAGTGTTTAATGTAATGGTTGGAAATAATTACTTATCTTACTTTCCACTATATTTTGATATTTTAAAACCAACTCCAGCCTGAGTGAGTTAAAAATCAAATAAATTAAAGAAAGTCCACCATCATGATCTCGAGCTTTAAAGTCAAGTTTTTTTTTTTTTTTTTGAAACTTGAAGAGAGTTAGAATCTGTCTGTGAACGTTCTTCCTTGTGAGTAATAACGGAAATTTTTAATATTGACTTGACTTTTAATTATGATAGAGATTTACTACTGCTAACAATTCAAATTCGTATGAGTGATTATGCGATCTGTAGCCATCCGAGAACTTTTAAGATAATGTTGAAGAAAAACGATTGCTTTCTAAAACAATATTAAAAGAAAACGAATATTATTGCTTGCTAAGATATGGTTAAAAGAAAAACAATTGAGTTTTCTGAAGTAACAGATAGGTATTATTTCAAAATTAAGCAAAAATGAAATAAATAGTGTTTAGAAGTTTCAGGTAGTAAGGTAATATCTAAACCAAGTTTATGCACGAATCAATTGTGCACTTTGACTCAAAAAGCAAAGTATGATTTCTACTATTTCCTGGATATGAGAAATTACATCCTAAAGTTTTTAGAGAACTGTATGATTTGTATGTTTGAAAAATTAAAATCTGAAAAACATAGCTTGAACTTGATCCGATACCAAAAGTTTTGTGGATTTAATTCATATTGACTTTAGTGGAAAAGAAGTGGTACAAATCAAACAAAAAGAATCCATTATTGTTTTTACTGACACGTTTACTGTATTGCTACATTATTGCAAATTAAGATTGATAAAACGGAAGCAAACCTTAATTTTTTTTTTTTTGCTGTTCGTAATTTTGTCACCATGTATGAAGAAATCGGATAAATTAGATTCAAAGTTTTGATTCAAAGTGATTGAGTTACTGAATTTTAAAAAGGAACCATCACAGACGATGCCAGAATGTTACATACCCACAGAATTTGAGATGATTTTAGATAATGATGATGGAAATGAGGAACAGTCAGGTGTAGCCATTGTCGGCGCGTGTGAAGTAAATGACGATAATGTCTAGCTGATATCGCGTATGAAGTAAATGACAGAAATGTCTAGTGTGATAACGTGATTGATTTTGGCTCACAACCTGTTCCTGTTGTCCGATCGTAGGCCATATTCCTAACCCAGTTTAGCTGGTCGGAGGCTGCGCGGCGGCAACGGGTTAAGGGTGTGTGTGCGTGGTGGTGTGCCCCGTGGTGGGTTTGGGTTATTGCCGTGGAGTGCGGATGTATTCCGTTGGTGGTGTGACTTATTACAGTCGCTGTGTTGCTGTGGCTTATGGATGAGTTCATATAGTCATGGTGGTGTTGATTGAAAATGAATCACGTTTACTTTTGCACGTTTCCTTGTACACGTTTACTGTTGCACGTTTACTTACTTTTACATATTTCATTGTACAGTTTGATCGTTACGTGTACGTTTATTTGTACATACGTACGTTTGTGTTTAAGCCTTAAGCGAATTGAAGTTTCGTTATTTTAGAGTACAGACAATTACTTAGATTGTTCTTCATTTTGGTTCAGACATTGTTCTTCATTGAGTTTTGAACGAATAGATTGTTCATTGAGTTTTAGTACCATATGGTAAATTAGTTTTGATCTGTGGATATCTGACATTCTGTGCTTGTGGTAGTGGCGTAGGATAGCCGAACGGTTTATTACATGAAAGGTTGTCATTTTGCTAATGACAACAGCTGAAATCCTGTAGCACACGAGGGCGTGTGAGAGTCAGGATCGCCGTGTCGGCGCGCGGCGCTGGCGGCTGGTATCAGATAGCACCTTGCCCAATTCATGGGAATGCTTTTGCTTATGTTAGCGTGTTTAACTTGTCGCGAAGCAAAGTACAAAGAGATCATTGTTTTCATTATGAGCGACGGTGACGTGGTTACCATGCCATCGAACGTGGCCTGGGGTCGGTTTGTTTATCTAATGGGAAAGCTTACATTACAAGCTGAGAGCATGAAGCTCGCAGTCAAATTCTGACCTCTATACCGAATGAGCGCGACCCGGGGACTCGTTATTCGCTAGATTAATTAATCTTGATGAAATCATGACAAAGACTTCTAAACGCAGATTATAACGTGGCCATTTGATTAAGAACGTAGTGACTAGTGATTAGTGAACGATATCGTTAAATAAGACTCTTTAGTCATTTCATTACACCTAGTTATTGTATTTGCCTCGCGCGTTTCCTTTGCCCACAAAAGATAGACTCACTAAGCTAGAACCTAGCCTTCTTGATGACGATCGTGAGCCGCTCGCTCCGACATATATATATTTTTAAAAGCCAAATCTAGATTAGCCTGTTTCCTTATTATTTCGACTAGCCCATTAAGCTTGCTGTCAAAGAGCCGTAATAGCGCCGCATTGCGGTTTAAGTGGGGGTTGTAACCAATAACCACCCCTAGCCCGCTGTTAATACGGGCAAATACGGTAATGCGTTACTTTTCTTTGTAAGTCAAAAACAAAAAGGTCAAGTCACGCACGATTCCGTGATCGGGTCTTAAGGTTAGGTCAGGAAACGAGCGGGTGTTAATAGGCGAAGCGGAGCGGGTAATTAAGATAAAGGTTATTTTCATAATCAAAATTCAAAATATTTTTATTCAATTAGACTTTTACAAGTTCTTTTGAATCGCCAAAAGCATCTACCACAAGAACCAGCAAGAAACTCGGCGGTTGCTCTTTTCAAAGATTTGATATACAACATTATGCCATGTATAAAAGCAATTGAAGTCCCGCGCATTGCTGGAGCGAATTGCAGGTCAAATCCACGCTCATCATCATGATTGACCCATCGCCAGGTCACCATTCTCTCACGATTCTCTTCTCAGAATGAGTTTGTCCATACCACCACCACAACTTGGGTGGTCCACCACGCTGGAAAATGCAGATTGGCAGACTACGTACATCTTTGAGAACACTATGGAGAACTCTCGGGCATTCAGGTTTTCTCACGAATATTTAATTGCTTAAAATGCACATATTATTATCTCCGTAAAGTTAGAGGTGCTTGCCCGGGATCGCACGTTGAGACAGACGTGTTAACCACTGGGCTATCACGGCTTACCAACAGCTAGGCTGTACCATTTGGTGATAACACAGAACCACCATTCACTGAGACATTGAGACACTCAGTCCCCCTGCCATTTATCATCGTCCGCAAATGGCTGCCGGCCCTGCCGTGTTGACGCTACTCTGAGAAGTACCTATGGTGTTTATGCACAGCGTTATCCTTGTCCCGCTCGATTAGTTTCATACAGACCGCAGCCCTACCTTTACCCATTCGCACAAATGTACGGACAGGCCAGTGTTCCGGTAGTAGTAATAGGTAAGTAATCAAATAATAATGTGTCGGGGGTGTAATAATACGCTGGGTTAGTAATAAGACTACATCATTACTATAATGTCATATCAATAATATTAGTAGTATTATTGATATGATATTCCTACAATGATATTCCTTAATTTGTAACAAGTGGATTGACTCCACACGCTAATTTCGGAGCCTCAATATAAAGGCTTATACAAGATGTGTTATTGTTATAAGTTATGTCAACTACACGCACTGCCGTTAACGTTTGACTGAGTTGATCGTTATTCTCACTGAGCTGGGCGTTTCCTTGAATAAACCAAGAAGTTTTTTTACTCTTTATGCTTTAAATCCACTAGCTTATGCCCGCGACTTTATCCGCGTGGATTACACAAATTCCAAACCCCTATTTTATTTACCCCTGTAGGGGTGGTATTTAATTACATCAATATAACAGTTTTTTTAAATAAAATAAACTTAAAACTAAAAAATTAATAATAATAAGATTAAATATTACAAGTGTAAATTAAAAATTTATAACACCCCGACAAGTGAAGGTTACAGTAACTAGAAAAGAGCTGATAACTTTCAAACGGCTGTAGTGATTTTCTTGGATTATACGAGTAGCTAAGAACAACTCTCGGTCAATCCACCTTTCAAACAAAAAAAAAACTAAATTAAAATCGGTTCATTAGTTTAGGAGTTGCGATGCCACAGACCGATACACAGATACACACGTTAAACTTATAACACCCCTCTTTTTGGGTCGGGGGTTCAAAATGAATTAAATTATATCTTAATTCTCATCGAGACAACCGCAGCGAGGCATTGAATCCAAGATGCTGGCAGCATGACCCCTTTGGATGTCCAAACTAATTCATTGTCCAAGGTAGCTGCCAGTTCTCGGGTTCCCGGTTGACTCGATAACTCTTTTCAAAATTTCCTCAAAAAGAGATCGAGCCCCCGGACCCCACAGCCCACGGCTTTAGGGGTTGAATTTTCAAAAATCATCACTTGACTATTACATAAAAAATTTTTTGGAATACTATCCGGTGAACAAACTCTTTATATGGCTCCAAAAGTCAAAACTACTGACATGGATGGTAATTTAGTCGCGCAATGACTTTGTGCGTGGTCATAATCTGATTTTACGTACCATGAACCTACGCTTTATTACTTAAAATTATAGCAAACTACTTTTAGCTTGCCTTAACCACCCCCACAGACTAAATGTCATATTTCACGAAGACCATTTGACTACGTTTGTGTGAGTGCATGCACTACACATTGTTCTAGTGTGTGAGTGATTTGCGTTACGCACACACATGCGTTTACGCTTATCGGTACACTCACTACTACAATCAAGGCTGAGCAGTCGTCATGAAATAGAACCTATACAAGGACCGAATTACCGGTTTTTTCGGAACGTTACCAAAACCTACGTTACTTTCAAAGGCTCTTTTGAAAATTTGAATTTCGAACTTTGCCTAATAAAGGAAATGGGTGTATGTATTGAATTGCAGTGACATATATATCGGTCTATTGCACTCGTAAAAGTTTCATCATTATCATCATTATCACTCCATCGCAAGCCCCCTACTGACAACAGGTCTCCTCTCAGATTGAGAAGAGTTCAGGCCATTGTCCACCACGCTTGCCAAGTGCACATTGGCAGACTTCACTCACTTTTGAGAACGTTATTGAGAACTAGCTGATGCCCACGACTTCGTTCGCGTGGATGTAGGTTTCTAAAAAATCCCGTGGGAACCTTTTAATTTTCCGGGATAAAAAGTAGCCTGTGTGCTAATCCAGGGTATAATCTATCTCCATTCTAAATTTCAGCCCAAATCCGTCCGGTAGTTTTTGTGTAAAGGAGTAATAAACATACACACACACATACACACATACTTTCACCTTTATAATATAAGTGTGAATAGTGTGAAGTGTGATTCGCAGGTTTCTTTACGATGTTTTCCTTCACAGTTGAAGCGAGTGATATTAAATTGCTAAGAACGCATATAACTGCGTAGAGGTGCGTGCCCGGAATTGAACCCTGAACTTCGGATAACTTAACCACTAGGCTATTATAGGCTATCGTTAAGGTTACCTAACTATAAACTATTCGTGTATTATCTTTGGCTTGGAATAAATCCAAATGGACAGTGGCTTAGGCAATAAGTTAAACCTAGACTAGGTTTCACTGGGTCTCGGCCAATCGCGATTACCTCAACTGGCCAGAATTGCTCATGCATACAGCAGTAAAGCTATATAGTTTTGAATGATAGTTAATCCGTTTATAATATATAGCTCACTATTCTGCTAATTTAAACTTGATTAGAAAAACCAGTCAACTTTTATCAGTTAAGTAATATAAAAGTTAGGGTATCAAATGAAAGGGCTTTACCAGTACATTCTACAAGTGTAAATTAAAAATTTATATCACCCCCGACAAGTGAAGGTTACAGTAACTAGAAAAGAGCTGAAAACTTTCAAACGGCTGAACCGATTTTCGAAGAACCGAAGAACACTTTCGATCAAGCCGCCTTTCAAACAAAAAAAACTAAATTAAAATCGATTCATTAGTTTAGGAGCTACGATGCCACAGACAGATACACAGATACGCAGATACACACGTCAAATTTATAACACCCCGCTTTTTGGGTCGGGGCTTAAAAACAGAATTTTATTTATTTTCACGCATAATAGTTTTTGATTTATCGTGCAAAATGTCGGAAAAAATAACCGAATACGGATCCCTCGGTGCACGAGACTGACTCGCACTTGGCCAGTTTTTAATTACAGTCTGTATAAAAAAGATAAGTGATATACATATTTAAGTTACTAACTCTACGGGGATAAGGTAATGAGTAAAAACTAGCTTTAAAGATAAACAGATACCCACACTTCAACAAACAAACATAATTGAATATTTAAGTTTTGATTCGGTGTCGTACTACTCAAATAGTGAAATCACGAATACTATCGTATGTGCAGTCAGGCCTAAAATTACCCTTAAATTATGCGCAAACTGCAGACTAAACATTCCGCCAATTGTTGGGGGGTTTTTTACGAGTTGTTTTTTGTTAAACATAATATGACCAAAATAAGTGATGGTGTTGTTTAAGAGGTTTGTTGTTAATCTGAATAAATAAAAAGAAAAGTTCCGAGTCACTGACTGACTCATCAACACATACTCATCTCTAAACTAAACCAAAATAGGTCTAAATATATTGCTATCTCTTGCAAAAGGACCCTGTCAATTTATGAAAATTGTGTACTACATTGTGGAATTAGCCACATTTTCAAAAAATAATCTAATCATAACAATTGCGATTTGTGATAATCACAACTTTCGTGCTAGTGAGTTGAGATTGAGAAGTCGATTAAGATATCGGGCGATAAAAAGTCTAAAGTCTACGGTTGCTCTGAATGTTAACAGTCATATAATTAAGAATAAACTTTACCCAAGGCGGTTTATACAGCATGGCGTATTCAAACATACAAGTAAGAAGTTTGTTATAAACTTGTTATAATTGTAGAAATTAACTTCATGCGATTCTAAACGTTGTTCCTTTTTGTTTAAAGAACACTTTGGCCTACTGTGATGTCATTTGGAATATGAAGCGGTAAGATGAAGTTTTGGTTAGGTATTATGCTTTGGTAGTTGTTACCGACTACATTTTGGTACGATTTACGTAGATTAATGTTATACTAAGCGACGATAGCCTAGTTATTAAGGCTTTGGGCAAGTTAGTTGGGTTCGATTCCAGGCATGTAGAACTTTTTGGAGTTATGTGTGTTTGCATTGGCTTTAACGGTGTGTGGATTCTGCCAACCTGCACTTGACCAGTGTGGTAATCTATGGCCTATTCATTCTGGGTGGAGACCCGTGCTCCGTAGTGGACCAGTGATGGGTTGAGATGATGATGAGTATTCTTTTCCAATCGTCCAGTAGGTAGTCAGTGATTTGCAAATATCAATGAAAAACAAGATGAGCAGGACGAGATTGCGATTTTAAATAATATGCCATACTGTATACAAGCAATTGCAGCACATTGCAGCGCCGTGTATTGCTGGAGCGAGTCAAATCCAAGCTTTTTTGTCATTTACATAATCTTCGATTGTATAATAAGCTTTTTTCAGGAGCATACTTTTAATAGATTTTTAAACTTGTGTAAAGGCAAGTCTAAAATTGATTTGCTACATGATGCTACGTTTTCTCGTAGATGCATCTACGTATCCGTAGCTGGTAGCTACGGATGTTAAATAATCATGCACTGCATAAAAAGACTAATAAACAAGTACAACTTAATTCCACAAAAGCAATAAAAACTTTGGAGCACGTTCCAAGTGGAACTATTCGCATTAGCAGCATCTTTTCATCCCCCGTTGGAGACAAATCTAAGAAGTTTAAACCTTGGGGGGTTTCTCCTCCACTTCAATGCAGCAAAAAAATGGACCAAATAAATAAAAAAGTAAACATCTTGACGTTTAATTTTTTTTTGTTGACAGTTGAAAAAACCTTGATAATCATCATCATCACTACTGGGAATGGATCTCAGAATGAGAAGGATTTAGGCCATACTCCACCAAGCTGGCCAAGTGTGCATTGGCAAACTTCTCACACCTTTGAAATCACACTAATATTATAAAGGCAAAAGTTTGTGTGTATGTGTGTGTGTGTGTGTATGTTTGTTACTCCTTCACGCAAAAACCACTGGACGGATTTGGCTGAAATTCAGAATGGAGATAGATAATATCCTGGATTAGCACATAGGCTACTTTTTATCCCGGAAAATTATAGAGTCCCCACGGGATTTTGAGAAACCTAAATCCACGCGCACGAAGTCGCGGGCGTCTGCTAGTATTATGGATAACTCTCAAATCTCAATCAGTCACGACTTTTGTTTATTTTCGTTTTTCCCAGCGTTTGAGACCATTTTGTTGAAATTATTGTCTTATGTCTTCGATTTTACCAGCGTTTAAATATTTTACTAAGTACTTATATTTCATTTTAGATAAACGCGTCTAAATAGGCCATAATTATATTATTCGCCTCAGAAAGGTATAGAGACATCATAAAGTCACATAACCAACTCAACAAAAGTCCTTGACTGAAGTGCTGAGGCGGCCGTTTCATTACTTAAGCTTTTAAGTACCTATGAAGGCTCAACCCGCCTAGATAGACCATAAATATACCGCTAGATTTGTAAATTTTCATCAAATTGCTTGACGGCTCTTCTCAGTAGAATATACTTTCCGAGCCGGTGGTAATGCCTTGACATATCATAAGAGCGATAAGTTGCCTAACATAAAATAATATTTTTAGTACTTGAATTCTCGCCGTCCATCCAAGAGCTGTGATAGCCTAGCTGGTTAAGACGTCCACCTCCTAAGCGGGAGGTTTCTTTTAAACTGGTTTTATGGCCCTGGGTTCTAGCTTTTTCGAGCTTAATAATATACTCAGGAGGTCAGGAGCTCGATTTCGTGTACTCATGTCTAACTTTTCGGAGTTATGTGCGTTTATAGCAATTAAATATCAGTCTTGTCGGGAAGTAAGACATCGTGAGGAAACTTGCATGTTTGAAAGTTCTCCATAATTCTCAAAGGTGTGTCAAGTCTGCCAATCTGCACTTGGCTAGCGGACTATGGCCTAAACCCTTCTCAGTACGTAATGGGGTGGCGATGAGTTGATCGTGATGATAATGATGACGCGTTTGAATCAGCTGGTAAGGCAAGGCTAATCCATCGTCGATCTATGACTTAAGCCGATGTGTGAAATCCCTAGTACGTTTTATGGGACCACTTTTTACGACGTAGGTAATTAGGTGACACCCTACTTTGTGTTGGCCAAAGTGAAGTGGTTAGGGTCTGCTTTAATGGGACTTTTTCGGGTCGAATGTAATTAGTAGTTGTGCCGAGTTCACGTGAAAGAGACATCAAGTTTTACAAAATATTGAAACGAGTAGGTATAATTTTTAACCCCCGACCCAAAAAGAGGGGTGTTATAAGTTTGACGTGTGTATCTGTGTATCTGTCTGTGGCATCGTAGCGCCTAAACGAATGAACCGATTTTAATTTAGTTTTTTTTGTTTGAAAGGTGGCTTGATCGAGAGTGTTCTTAGCTATAATCTAAAAAAATTGGTTCAGCCTTATCAGCGTAAAGAGTTATCAGCTCTTTTCTAGTTTTCTTGTAGAAAAGAAGGTTAGATAACCGTTAGGTTCATAATATTATGTCAATAGACAAATGTCAAGCTGTCAAGATGGACGTTGCCTAAATACATAATTATTTATTTGAAAATGATGTTTTGGAAAACTCAAATACTTTGGATCGTCGGGGGTGTTATAAATTTTTAATTTACACTTGTATTTATTGTAATCGACGGAGTTCAACGTAGCAAAGGTGAAAGTGTGATTGTGTGGGGTAATAAAGTTTACAGGACTGATGAGTTTTGGGTTCGTAGGTGTATTTTGATTCAACACAATTGAACACTCAGTTATAAAAATCCAGGTAAGTGCGAGTTGGACTCGCACACGAAGGGATCTGTACCATCGTAGTCCGCGACAGGTCGGGATGGCAAACGGTGTATGAGGCGGGGGGAACACTCCGGGGAGGGGTAATGCTCCAGCCAATGTTCTAGAGCATTACTTTACTTTGCAAAATCAAAGGGTTTCATTAACTAGAACAATGTGCGAAATCCTCACACGTTTATATGACCGCTTTTACGACAACCCGCAACTCTGTTTTGTGCTCAAGGTGTCCCGGGACTATTTTAATGACCATTTTAGTTACTGTCATTAGTAGGTTTGTGTATTTATTTACTTTTAGTATGTATAGAATGGTTAAAAATATGCACTTATATGTTCATGCTGAACACGTATAATTTTATTTAAATTACGGGTCGATGAAAATGGTCATCCATTTTCTTACTCAATCTCGAAATCCATTAGGTCTCTATAATTCTAAAGTTGCGATATATTATGTATATTGAACAATTATTTTTGAAAGATTTTTACTCGACTGAGGCGAAGCCCAAAGGAGGGTTATGTGGTTGACCGGTGTATATAACGTGTGTATGTATTTTGTCGTTACTATAACCTTGCCTTAACAGGGCTCTCTCCGTCACTTACTCCATACAATCGTAGTTCCAATTTCATTTGAATATTAAGCAACCAATCTCCATGAAATTTTGCAGACATATTCTAGAAACTAATATCTGTGCCTGTGGTGTTTTAGATTTTTCCTGTTTTAGATTAGAAAGGCTCAAAGATTTGTATGTGAATTTTTAAGACTGCGTAACTTTGAAACCGAATATTTTAACAGAAATCTGGAAAACCACAGGCATAGATATTAGTTTCTAGAATATGTCTGCAAAATTTCATGGACTTTAGTTGCTTGATATGGAAACGTAGTTTCAAATGAAATTGGAACTACGTATGTATGGAGCGAGTGACGGAGAGACCCCTCTTAAGGTAAGGTGTGATATAAATATTTTTTTAGGAATCACGAAAAATAGGAAACATGTACATCCATCCATAGTTCATACATACAAACTTTTGCGTTTATAATATAAGTAGGATTAGTTATTAAATATAGCTTAATGCATTATTTTCTTATAAAAGATTATATTATCATAAAACAGTGCAGCGAAGAAGTTAATAAATTTATCGTAGAAAACTGAAACACTTTGCTTAGCCTTTGAGAAAAACTAAGAGCCGCTATCATGGTATAAAAAGATATCCGTTTAAAGAAACATCTTAAAGCTTTAGACTAAAATGAAATTGTTTTTTTTTAATTAACATACTAGCTTTTTCCCCCGACCTTGATCGCGTAATATAATTTATAGCCTGTAGCATCTGGGGATAAATAGATCTATCTGAAATAATTGTTAGAATCGAATAATTAGTTACGAAGATTATCCCCTACATTCAAACTTACAAACCTTACCTCTTTACAGTATTTTAATATAGTACCTACCAGTATGATGTAAAATAATTAATTATAGTGTGCTAAGTTGGAACAAGTGTAAATTAATTTATAATACCCCCGACAAGTAAAGGTTACAGTAACTAGAATAGAGCTGATAACTTTCAAACGGCTAAACCGATTTTCTTGAATTATACCTAAAACACTCTCGACCAAGCCACCTTTCAGACAAAAAAAACTAAATTAAAATCGGTTCATTAGTTTATGAGCTACGATGCCACAGACAGATGTACACAGATACACACACCCCTCTTTTTGGGTCGGGGGTTAAAATTCGGCACCCGCGTGAAGCCGGGGTGGATCGTTCGTTTTATATATAAACACTATAGGTAATGCCTGCAACTTTATCCGCGTGGATTTAGAGATGGGATTTTAGGTAGGTAAGATTACCTACCTAAAATCCCATGAGAACTCTTTGTTTTTCGGGTAAAAAATAGCATATTCAAGATATTCAAGATTCATTTATTCAAAGTTCTTTAACTATTTTATAGCACATGCATATATATGTCATGTTTATAGCATATAATTATGTCATGTTTATAGCATACTAGAGGCTACCCGCGACTTCGTCCGCGTGGATTTCGGTTTTTAAAGATTTCATGGGAACTATTTGATTTTCCGGGGTAAAAAGTTGCCTATGCCAATTGCAGGGACGTAAGCTACCTCGGTTCCAAATTTCATGCAGATTGGTTGGATGGGTATTTAGGAATCCCGTGGGAACTCTCGGATTTTCGGGGATAATTTCCATCCCCGGGATATAAGGTAACTCTGTACCAAATTTCGTCAAAATCGGTCAAACTGTTGGACCGTGAAAAGGTACCTAGCAGACAGACAGACAGACGGACAGACAGACAGACGGACAGACAGACAGACAGACACACTTTCGCATTTATAATATTAGTATGGATATATCACTCTCCAGGTCTTTAACTATGTCTATGCAAGAAGTCACGTCGATCCGTTGCTCCATTGCGGCGTGATTGAAGGACAAACCAACCAAACAACAAATAGGCACACTTTTGATATTTACGAAACACGGCAAAAAGAGGATTTTCACAAAAAGTACCTATATCTTAGCTTCCGTTGCCTCGTTCCCTCTACTAGGCAACTGATTTATTTCGCACCTTTCTTATTGGCTCCAATAAACAGACCCGTTTCGTTCTTTTACTACGACATTTTTGTGCCATGCCAACAATCTATATACCCAATATATTGACATTTTTCTTAGCATTGGTAAGTGCTAGTGGTTGAGACAAAAACACGAAGGGTTCCGTACCGTAAAAGTGATAACACTTTTTTTTAATTTGCAGCGTTTTTGAAATTGTCACTAATTTTTTTAGACAAGCGCGCTCCATCTAAGGCTGCATCATTACTTGCTTTTCTGATTGCAGCCAAGCGCTAGTCTGTCAATTAAAAAATTAATAAAAAATATGTTGTTATAACGGCAAACGCACTGTGAAAATTTCAACTCTCTACTATCTATTACGGTTCAAAAGATACAGCTCGTTGACAGACGGACCGATGACAGACGGACAGCGAAAGCTTAGTAATAGAGTCGTTCACACTTTTTTTGGGGACGGAACCCTAAAAACTGACACACAGTACAGTACAATTGTTTTTTCTGTGTTGTGATCCTTTATTTATTTATTGTTATTTATTGTTTTTTTTGTGTGCAATAAACTGTTCTATCTATCTATCTATAGCTCGACACCCCTTTACCTAGAAAAAAAGAAAAAAAAAATAACAACTTGGAAACGATACACTTTTGCTTAAAAACTTTAGGGGTGGTTTGATAGCTAATGTTCTGTACTATAACCCTTTAATAGGTTCATGACATTATATTTCCCTGTAAACCGTATAATTGTCCGGATGTCTATAGGAAAAAAGCTAGTTTTTATTCACATTTCACACTGTCCAATAAATTTAGTCTTTTTCATCATTGCTATATCATTTTAACCACAATGCATCGTACATTTAACTGTGAATGTTATGAATAATAAACGATGACCGCATGTCTGTATGTAAAATTAATTACCCAAATAAGCCCTTTATGTTCAAACTAGCGTAATATCCATTATTTAACCACGATAAGGTTTATCGTCGTCGCTTGCAATCGCTATCATTTTATGGCAGTCACTTTTTAGGGTTCCGTAGTACCTGAAGAGTGTCAACCGGACTCTATTACTATAAGCTTCCACTGTCCGTCTGTCCGTTCGTCCACCCGTCTATCTGTCAGCGGGCTGTAACTCGTGAAATATTTGCATGACTCTACGAACATTCTCTAAATAATATTATATATAATCACACTAATATTATAAAGGCGAAAGTTTGTATGTGTGTGTGTGTGTGTGTGTGTGTGTGTGTGTGTGTGTGTGTGTGTGTGTGTGTGTGTGTGTGTGTGTGTGTGTGTGTGTGTGTGTATGTTTGTTACTCCTTCACGCAAAAACTACTGGACGGATTTGTCTGAAATTTGGAATGAAGATAGATAATATCCTGGATTAGCACATAGGCTACTTTTTATCCCGGAAAATCAAAGAGTTCCCACGGGATTTTTAAAAAACCTTCATCCACGCGAACGAAGTCGCGGGCATCCTCTAGTTCTCTATATAATCGCTAAATAATATTCTTCTCGTCTTTTATTAAGGGTATATGCAGACATGCAGCTGTTTACACTTCATACAATTTCTAGAACTGCACACCAAATGCACCAAAGACTGCACAGTCAGCAGTTTTGATGCAGTTATATGAGCTGCACTAATACTGCACCGAATCTGCAATTTTGCAGTTGGCTTGCAAGTTGCAATCCAAACAAACAACGTTAATGGTGTAAAACAAAGTTAGTTGCAGTTATTCGTTTATAACTTATCAATAGGAACGGCAAATTATTTGACGATTCAAAAGCACTTGTAAAAGTTTATTTGAATAAAAATCTATTCTATTCTATTCTAATCGTAAGGCTCTTTACGCAGTGAATCTGATCCGAATGTAAGAATCCCGGTCCGAAGTAGCTGTAGTACTATTTGTATGAAGGTTTGCGCACTAGATCCGAATACCGTTTTCCAAAGCCAATCAACCGAAGGCTTATATTATGTGCAATTCTTACCATTTTCCCATAGAGAGCTGATTTAAAAAAAAAAATAAGAATAGTGCTTGGCTGCCTTCAGATTTGCTGGCAAGTCATGATGCAGCCTAAAAGAGCGCGCTTGCCCAGAAGAACTCACTCTTAACTTGAAGGTAATATTAAGTATACCCAAAAGAAACAGGGGCGACTTTCTTTTCGAAATATAAGCTATATTTCGAAAAGAAAGTCGCTACAACACTCGTAGGTATTTTTTCCCCGATCTTCAGAAAACAAGTTAAGGAACAAGGAAGAGAATTCGTATTATTCATTCAAAATTATTTGTAAGAAAAGAAAATTGAAAACCCAATTTTCTAATACAAAAAAAGTGAAAAGAAACAGCCGCGGAACAACATCTATACATTCAATAACTTTCCCACGACAAAGAACATACACAAACAAACAATAAAACAAAAAGAGAAGTAAAAAGTCGATTCTGTTTTGTATTCATGACTTTCAATAAATAACAGTTCTTGGCTCCTGGTAGGCGAGAAAGCTCCTACTATTGGACCGGTTTTACGGCCGTATTCAATATGAGGTCTCACAGTGCGCTCGAAGGCATAGTGTAGGTTCCACCAATCAGATCATTGTAAATTGACGTGATACAGTCATCTGATTGGTGGAACCTACACTGAGCGTTCGAGCGCACTATGAGACCTCATAGTAACGTTTGTGAATACGGGTCTAGGTCGTATATTCACTTTCAAGATCGGTTCGAGATTTCATGTGGTCACAATGACAGACGTGCTTACATTTTTCTCATATACAAAGTCGATTGATGCCACAAAAGTTTAAGCATAGATTTCAAAGTCATATTGAATTAAATCTCTGTTTTACCTTATCTTTAAAAACATTTAAAAAAAATTAAAAACCGTTTGCCAAATTAATTTTGGTTAAATCACTCAGTAGGTAGGTATACGAGTAGTTCTTTTAAACTACCGTGTACAATAAATTGCAGCAGTATAGTGATACTCAATCTACAAACAAAATTAGAAATAATAGAAATCTAAAATTAAAACAAAGTAAGATCTAGAGACGTGAATAAAATTCGAGAACTTTTACGACTGTTTTTCTAACTCGTAGTAGTGGTAGGGGATAAAATGTATGGAAAATTTTAAAAGCTTTTGTACAATTTCGAAAATGAGTTTGAAATTTCTTACGAATGAATTATGATGATATTATCACCTTTTTGTAATTGTATATTTAAGTATTATTATTTTTCATTGAAGGAGAAATAATACGGTGGGTACCTATTGCAAATTCTTATTTTACTGGATGCTTGTGTATACCTACTGCTAATGTTACTGGTGCAGTAAACTCAGCTTTGTTAGCCTAGTGGCTAAAACGTGTGTTTCCTATTCGGAAGTCGAGGGTTCGATTCGGTTCGGGATACGATAGCAAAATAACTGTAGAAATAGAAGAATTATATTATATTCCATAGTCGGAAATGAACTATCATCATTTACGTCAATATGAATTCATTAGATATGATTGCAGCTAAGGACCAGTCTTTCATTTTAAAAAAGACCGCGTCTCCCACGACTAATTTTTCGTCATAACACCCCTAGATCCTGGAGCGATAAATCAGGATATCGAAAAAATATCGACTAAATGTCCGGGCGTGCCTGCCTGTCCCGGACATGCTAATAAGCCTGGTAAGGGTACCTTCAGACGGGCAATCTGTCTTACTATCCGAGAGGTAGGTTAACAGTAAATACTGATATAGGCCTTATGTATCATGTCCTGACACGGTCACCATGTGGTGATGCCCGTAGAGTGGATGTATAAAATGAAACACGTGCGAAATGTTCCGAGCTACGTTTATTACTGAATCTAGTTCATATAACACCACTACACATGCTCATTTAGATTATACCTACCTACTTGTGCATCCTTACTACTGTTACTGGCCGACTACAGCAAATCAAAAAGAAAGGTTATGATTTTAGCAGTCTATGTATTTACGTGTGTTCCACCGTAGCACCTAAACTACTGAACCGATTTTATGAATGAGGTGTTAATCGATTCGTTATTATTACGGCTATAATACGAACAAAATCAATATAACGAATGTTACATCTTAAAAACCGGCCAAGTGCGAGTCAGACTCGCGCACCGAGGGATCCGTACCTACTCGGTTATTTTTTCCGACATTTTTCAAAACTATTATGCGAAAAAATAAATAAAAATCAGTTTAAGAATGTACAGGTAAAGCCCTTTCATATGAAACTCCACTTGGTATAAGTTATCTTACTTTCAAAATTGAAACACATTTTTAAATGAAGTAACCACAAATTCACGGTTTTCAGATTTATTACTTTACTTGTGCTATAAGACCTACCTACCTGCCAAATTTCATGATTCTAGGTCAACGGGAAGTACCCTATAGGTTTTCTTGACAGACACGACGGACGGACGGACGGACAGACAGACAGACAGACAAGAAAGTGATCCTATAAGGGTTCCGTTTTTCCTTTTGAGCTACGGAACCCTAAAAATTCACCCACCACCTCATTACAATGAAAATATTTTAATTTCATAAATAACAAGTTTTTTCCCAAGAAATAAATTACACCTTGTCAAGGCGTTTATTTTTAATTTCTCATTATTTTCGCAATTAAAATTGTGTTTCACGTTACATTTTCTTTCTATAATTACATATTTTCCTAGTTCCTCCTTTTCCTTGCAAAATTTTTGCAAATTACTTAACTTACATACATATTACTTACATACATTTTTAAAAATTTATATCATAAGATAACATCTAAATAATTAACAATATGTATGTACCTAAAATATTATTTAAATGATAAGAAAGCTTGGGAATGAGTTACTTAACAGCTTTGATAGTTCTAATTATCTTCATACAATCGTAGTTCCAATTTCATTTGAATATTAAGCAACCAAAGTCCATGAAATTTTGCAGACATATTCTAGAAACTAATATCTGTGCCTGTGGTGTTTTAGATTTTTCTAAAAATATGTAGTTTCAAAATTATAGGAGCTCAAAGATTTGCATGTTAATTTTTAAGACCGCGTAACTTTGAAACCGAATATTTTAACCGAAATCTGGAAAACCACAGGCATAGATATTAGTTTCTAGAATATATCTGCAAAATTTCATGGACTTTGGTTGCTTAATATTCAAATGAAATTGGAACTACGTTTGTATGAAGCGAGTGACGGAGAGACCCCTCATCGGCGTGGTATTAGTGACTTTATAATGCCACGGGGTCATAATAGTGACATTATAAAAAATCTAGGTATATTATGAGTGAAGCTATATACCAGTATAACTGGGCCCAGAAACTTGAGTTATATACCAGTATAACTGGGCCCCGAAACTTGAGTTTGCTTTCTGTTATAGACCCCCACTAAGAAAGCGAGCGAAGCCGGGCCGAATCAGCTAGCCAGCTTGTCCAAATAACACCTAGTACTCGATCTCCTCATAAATATCTCATTTAAAGCGTTTCGGTCGCTTCAAGAAGGAATTTAAATTCCATCGTAACAAATGGTTCCCGGCGACACGGATTCGCGCCATTTCTCACCATAAGCGGATTTTACTAACGCTATCTTATGGCGATAATCTTTTCTTCATTATTTTCGCACTTACGTTTAAAGCTTTTACGTTTCACTTCTGCATAAATAAAGGAAAAATGAAAAGTTTTGCAATTAAGGAGCTGCGATGATTTTATCAAGAATATTATGAGAACAACTAGTTGATGCCTGTGCCTTCGTCCACGTGGATTTAGTTTCTTAATCAACTTTTTTATTTTTCGCGAATGAGTGTACTTAAATTAAAAATTTATATCACTTCCAACAGGTCAAGGTTACCATAATATTGAATTGTGGTCAAGATTTAGTGCATAAGGCAAGTGCAAGTACTTAATATAAAAAGCAATTGATCTCTACACCGGCTTAGAAAATAGCACACCAAAGATCTCGCTGGTATCATCTTTTATAGGATTTTTATACCGGAGATACTACTTATGCCTACTTTTTATCTTGGAAAATCAAAGAGTTCCCATGCGATTTTGAAAATACTAAGCCATTTTAAAAATAGTAGTAGTAAAGTAGAAGAAGAGTAAGGTTATTATGGAAGGTGGGTAACTATTGGTATCCATTTTACCATCATAAATGGGGTGTACGAATAGATATCGTACTTCTACGAGTATTTTCATTTTAAACACATTTTACCTAATACTATTTCTTTCATAAAACCTAAGTATTCGATCGCGTGTACTGTTGTAGGCAATGTAATTCCATTCCGAGTTCCTAAAACGATTTTGAATCCCTCGAATCTTTCTCTCAGAAAAATAAGTTACTGATTCAGTTCAGGAAGATGTAAGTACCTATCTGACTTCTGAGTTTCTTAATGTATCTTCTAGATTAGTAGTAGTAGTAGTAGATTCTGCTTTTCAAATCTGAGTTGTGGTAGAGACCTAATAAGTAGCGTCAATAAAAATATAGGGCTAATTGAAAGAAATTATTTGAGTTTTGAGTTTTTCGAGTTAAAACGCCGGCCACACAGGCCGCGTATGCGTCACGTAAGCGTAGACGTAGCGCGTACCATTGCGTTGTAATGTATGGAACTGTATGAGACATGGGCATACCGCTTGGGTGGCGTGAACGTTCGCGTAGACGTAATGCGAGCAGTTATGTCTACGGATTCACGCGTGTCACTACGCACGTGTCACGTGTACGTGCTTGGTGTGAATCGGCTTTTAAAGTTATGTGCGTTAAATATCACTTGTTTCAACGGTGAAGGAAAATATCGTGAGGAACCTTCATGCCTGAGAGTTGTCCACAATGTTCTCAAAAATGTGGGTTTGCCAATCTGCATTTAGCCAGCGTGGCAGACTATGGCCTGAACCCTTCTCATTCTGGGAGGAAACTCGTTTTCAGTAGTGGGCTGGAAATATGTGTTGATCTTGATTGGCTATAATCCAATGATTTCGGAGTAATCTAGTTTTTATAGCTCTGTGCTATAAACTATATTACTCGGACGAAGTTGCATTCAAAAGATAATATCTAATATCTATAGTATAAACCGACAATTTTTACCTATAAACGTAGAGTTTAATCGAAAAATCAAACGTGACTGAGTCAACTACAATAAAATTGCTGATTAGTTTCTAGAAGCGATTACCATTTGAAGGGTGACCTTATATGGAATTACCTAGAAATTGTAGAAAATTGCACTTTTATGATTGCAAAGGTTATGTTTGCACTATTTTTAAAAACGGCCACACGATTTCTGTGAACGAAATACAGATTGAAATCTATCTGGCTTATCACAAAATTTTAGGTGCGGTTTAAACGAATGTTAAATCCGTGTAGCCCATACAAACGCATATGTTTAAGTTTAGTTTAAAACTCTTTTAAACTTTTAGGGTTCTATACCTTAAAAGGAATAAAGGAACCCTTATATTATGATCACTTTGTTGTCTGTCTGTTTGTCCGTCTGTCCGTCGTGTCTGTCAAGAAAACCTATAGGGTACTTCCGGTTGACCAAGTTATGTTGAAACCAGCTTCAGACCAAGAAAGCCATCAAAAACTGATTTCAGTGATGAGCGCTGTGGTTTTGTAAGTGGCAGGAGCAGGATTCGATTCCCGACAGGGGAAGTTTATATTATTTTCAAAATGTCTAAGAAGGCTCCGCAAAAGCATTTTGCATTTTAATTTTTTCTTGTGATTCACAAATTCACGGTTTTCGGAATTTTTCCTTTTCTTGTGCTATAAGACCTACCTACCGTCAAATTTCATGATTTTGGGTCAACGGGAAGTACCCTTGAGAGGTCTGTCTGTCTGTCCTTTTTCCTATCGGAACCCAAAAACAAGCATATTGATATGCTTCGTCAGCAATTTGCCACGCGTCAATTCCACTTATTACGGCGAAATCACTTTACAACCAATTAGTTTACTCGTACGTTCGAATCGCGTGTGTTTTCAGTCATCAAACCAATCTAGATTAAGGTCAATAAACCAATCTTGACTGTATGTAGCGAAAAATAATTACCTATTGTTGCTTTGCTTACTTTCAGCAACACTGTAAGAAGTGATTTTATTTATCAATGTAGTATAAAAGCAGGCGTTATTTTGCGGAATCCATGATATACAAGGAACCAAAAGCTTACCTAATTTGCTATAATCCGCCAAACCAAAGAAATCTGTATGGTGCAACATGCAGCATGCGACATACACCGCTCGCCCTCCCACTGATAAACATGCAGGAAAAGCCAGCCACCTAGCAAGCCACACGCACCACCACGCAAATCCCAACACCACTCGACGCACGTTTCGCCCTGACACCGGAGCATCCTCAGGAGATGTAGACCTTACAATGCAATTACTTTTTGCAATTAGGGAGGTGCATGTCGCATGCTGCATGTTGCACCATACAGATTTCTTTGGTTTGGCGGATTATAGCAAATTAAGCTTTTGGTTCCTTGATTTTATTTTTATTTTTTTTGCACAACTTAACCGTGTGAAGTCACTACAAGTTGCTTTTGTTATACCTACTAGGACCATAATATGTGGCTCTACTTAGTGAAAATATACATCCTACAATACAACTACTAGATGATGCTCGTGAATTCGTGCGTGCGAGTCGGACTCGTACACGAAGGGTTCCGTACAAGATATTTAACACTTTTATGTAAGTACAATAATGTAAATGAATGACGAACAGTGCATACATGTGATTTAGTAAAATAATTATTTTTCGTGAATACATTTTAATTATTTTTTTTGTGATGTAACCACAAATTCACGGTTTTCGGATTTTTTCCTTAACTTGTGCTATAAGACCTACCTACCTGCCAAATTATGCATAATTTCATGATTCTACGTCAACGGAACGTATCCTACAGGTTTTCTTAACAGGCATGACAGATAGACAAACGGACAGACAGACAGACAACAAAGTGATCCTATAAGGAATCCGTTTTTTGTTTTGAGGTACGGAACCCCAATAAATGTTTTTGAACAATTTCCCTGATTAGCTATTTATGAAAATTGAGCATCAGCTGAAAGAATATACCCCAAAGAGTTGAAAAAATTGAGGTTGCCTACTTTTCCCTCCGCGCAACTATGGGGTTGCCAGTATAAACAGATAATTAAGCGTTATTAATATTCCCTCATGGTTTATTTAATCGAATTTTACATCAAATGAAAGATTATTTTATTACCAATCCAACCGTATTAGGTTGCTTTTATCAAAAAGGTTTTTTCAAAATTCAAAATTCAAAATATTTTTATTCAATTAGACTTTTACAAGTTCTTTTGAATCATCTTTTATCCATGGTTGCCTCGATTTAAGATGTAATTTTTTTTTGATTTGTTTCGATTTTCTAAGATCCAGAAACTGGTATTTCTAATCAGTTTTTAGACCATAGGCTGTCACGGCTATATTAGAATTAGTTTTTATAAGTCGAAATTCAACAGCAGTATATTATTTTTTTAATTCGTTGAACGTCATGGTCATTCAACAAAGTTTTTATTTTTCTTTATCTTCAAATGAATAGAAATATATGGTAGGCTAATAGAAATTCGCTCGGCTAGTTATAAATTCAGCACTTTTCACAAATGCAGTGAAACTGAAAGGCTATGCTATAAATGTCAGAGGTCGTTTTTCAGTTCTTTCAGGCGTACATAATGTCTGACCTTACTCCGATGACGAGCGAGTTGGATTGGCAAAGAAAACATATTTATTTATGTATTCTGCAAATAGCAATATTGCATGTGCGGCAATGTCATGCCAGTTCTGTGTTGCAAGGTCAATAAAATATACAAAAAAGCCGGTCAAGTGCGAGTCAGACTGGCACACGAAGGGTTCCGTGCTCGGGTATTTTTCCGACATTTTGCACGATAAATCAAAAACTATTATACATAAAAAAATTAGAATGTACAGATAAAGCCCTTTCACATTATGATACCCCTAAATCAAGATATTCCTAACATTATAACTTTATCTAGAACTCTGCAAGTTAAGAACGGTCTGCACCATCTATATATGTGATTTAATGAATTAAATTTTAATGAACACATTTTAGTTTTTTTTGTATGATATAAGTAACCACAAATTCACTGTTTTCGGATTTATTCCTTTACTTGTGTTATAAGACCTACCTACCTGCCAAATTTCATTATTCTACGGGAAGTACACTATAGGTTTTCTTGACAGATACGACGGACGGTCGGACGGACGGACGGACAGACAGACAGACAAACAAGAAAGTGACCCTATAAGGTTTCCGTTTTTCCTTTTGAGGTACGGAACCCTAAAAATGAAAATTGTCATTTTTTCTTAGAACGGTAGCATGTTTTTAACCGACTTCCAAAAAAGGAGGAGGTTCTCAATGTGTGAGTGATTTAGTTTCTGGGTTTACTGGTTTGTCCTTCAATCACGTCTCAATAGAGCATCAGATTAACGTGATTTTTTGCAAGGGTATAGTTAAGGACCTGTAGAGTGTCTACTAGATAGGCTGTTTTTATCAAGGAAAATCAAGGAGTTCCCAAGAGATTTTTAAAAACCTTCATCCATGCAAAGGAATCGCGGACTAAACTTTTACTTTTGTTTTATACTTACCAACCCTGGGTTGAAATGTTACTTGTACCTATGTGCCATCATTGTGCTTACCTGAAAAGAAAAATAAAATACAATTAATTGGTACCATTGATGTAGGAGGGAACGATATCTGTGGTGAGTAGGTACCAACGCCTTCTATACAGAAGGTAAATACGTGGCATGCGATATGCACCACCCGGCCTCCCACTGCTAAACATGCAGTATAAGGAAGCCACTAAGCAAACAATACGTCTGTACGGGAGCTGTGGCTGTGTGCTCGACCGTAACAATAGGGAAATTTCCCTCCGAACGATATTGTGCTCGGTAGCGCCAGCTGGGCCGACGGTTGGGCGTTAAATCTTCTATATATAGTGCAATTTGGTAAACGCTCTGTCAATGCGATTGACAGTTGCGTGTTTCTCCGTGTATTCTAATTAAGCTACCCGTGCTGCCATCTAGGCCATGGGTCGTGAGTTATCAGGCTGGGGTTCATGTATCGAATTCGGATCGGAGTTCATGTAGTTTAGAAGCGACATCTTGTGAAGGTGGTAATCGCTACATGTCTATACAACATTTTATTCAATAGTTAGAACAGAAGCTCTCGACTAGTTTCTACAATGTATAGAGTAGGTACTCTGTGAAGGCCCTAAAAAGAAAGTAAAGTAATGGATAAGTATAGTTAGAGCTTAAACAAGTTTTATAGTTTAAACGTGCAGTTGTGCTGATGCTTCACCTGTTGCCACGTGATAACTTCATGCATCGACATTTATGTTACCATGTAATGTTACTTACCACACACACACCTACATCACAATAGCTTTTTTAAAGCGAAAGTTCTTGACGGGCTTTTGGGATAGTAACCTTAATAGGATAGAAACCAGAATAAGCTTAAAAAAAATGCCGTGTTAAGCTATACAAAGTCTCCGATTACCATGCCTGAGGGTTGCCAGTAAATAATACATAAAAAAAAACCTTAATATGAATGTGACACATACTAATGAAAGAATAGGCGTTGAAACTTTCATACTGTGCCCCTGTGCCGTGACCGCCGCGCCGACTAAGCAACATTTTACAGAATAAAGCTTTTGCTAATATTTTTTAAATGATTGAAGTCGAGCTTTTTTACCGTAAGTGTCAAATTACAAATTACAGTTTCATTATGTTGCTTACCATAGCATGTAGCGTACGATACCTAATAGACTTTAAACTCTCACAATATTCGACTTGTGAATTGATGATGTATTGTGTAGTGATACAACATTGAACAAATATGATTAAAAATTTATAACACCCCCGACAAGTGAAGGTTACAGTAACTAGAAAAAAGCTGATAACTTTCAAACGGCTGAACCGATCTTCTTGGATTATAGCTAAGAACACTCTCGATCAAGTCACCTTTCAAACAAAAAAAAACTAAATTAAAATCGGAGCTACGATGCCACAGACAGATACACACGTCAAACTTATACCACCCCTCTTTTTGGGTCGGGGGTTCAAAAAGGATAGAATTTCTTTGTTTGACCGACCTCAACTCTACAAATCACAAATCTAAATTTTATTCTCAACATACAGAGATACCTTCCTACAATTTTACGATGCACAAACTGACTTCGGTCTTGTTTTATAGCTAGATGCGTCCTCTAACCCTCGGGATCATCCCCAATATCAAATCAACCCGGGCCACTGTATAAAGTTATAGGTAGGGCCTGTAACTCTATAAAATGGCACCCGTTATTGACCGAGAACGAGTGTCTTTGATATTGAATTGGTATCAGAAAGAGGGCTATGTTAGGAGTTTCCCTGAGGGATAAGATCCGAAATGAGGAGATCCGCAGGAGAACCAAGGTCACTGACATAGCCCAAACTATTAGCAAGCTGAAGTGGCAGTGGGCAGGCCATGCCTGTCGCAGAGGCGATGGCCGTTGGAGCCGAAAAGTCCTTGAGTGGAGACCACGTTTAAGCAAACGTAGTGTGGGACGCCCTCCAGCACGATGGACCGACGATATAAAGCGGCTGGCGGGAAGTGGCTGGATGAGGAAGGCTGAGGACCGGGTGTGGTGGTGCTCTATAGGGAAGGCCTATGTCCAACATTGGACGTCCACAGGCTGATGATGATGATGATGATGATCAGAAACTCCAAATTATAGCCCAGGCAGCGAAGTTAATACATACCTGGCGAAGTTAATAGTACATAGAAGGAAACGAATTAGAGAGAGCACTAACAATATAATTTAATAACCTATGTGTTAAGTTTCCAATACGTAGTGTCTTTAATCTACGCGTAATTAACACTAGTTTCAAATTTAATCAATAACATTATCTTAATAGACTTTGAGTAGTGATCCGCCTTATCTAATTTATTAACCACATTTCGGGATTTGGGTTTAATAATTATTATGAGGTAGATATGAAAACAGAGTTTGCTTTAGATTTAGGGCAAAGAGTAGTTAATTAAACTAGATACGCCTTAAACTAGTAGGTACTCTACCTATTTAAGAAGAGCACCAAGAAATATTGGCGTCAAGGAGATAAGAACCTACAAAATATACCGTACGGTATTTAGGTTTTAATATCTTCTTTTCATAAGTTTGTTGTAAAAAAAGTTATTTAATACTATCATCATTATATAGAAATGTAATCACTTTATTAAAGATCAGTTTGTGTTTTCCGTCTTTATGTTTAATCTTTATTATAATACTAGCTGATGCCCGCGACTTCGTTCGCGTGGATGTAGGTTTTTTGAAATTCCCGTGGGAACTCTTTGATTTTCCGGGATAAAAAGTAGCCTATGTGCTAATCCAGGGTATAATCTATCTCCATTCTAAATTTTAGCCCAATCCGTCCAGTAGTTTTTGCGTGAAGGAGTAACAAACATACACACACACACACACACACATACAAACTTTCTCCTTTATAATATTAGTGTGATAAGTTCTCGGAAGAAAATATTTTTCAGTTCATTAGCATTGGTGACCTGATTATTTATTTATTAACCAAAAGATTTGACTTTGAACAATTTAACTGGATGAAACAGACTTTAATTTAAGTATGAAGTTTGCTTTGCGGTCGAAATGCCAAAAATTAATAAAACGTAAAAAACATCTTTCAGAAACTTGGCAGTATTCGGTAGTAAAAAACTACTAAGTGAAAGACCTGTTAGTCACGATATACTTTAATTATGTTATCCGAGTTATGTATATTAACCGCGTTACTCTGGCTACAGGAATAATTAGGGAGGCGGCATCAAAATTGAATTATCTCAAACTACTCGTATGTCAAAGATTAGGTAATGTTTTTCATAGACTGTTAACAAAATATTCTACCTTATTATAGAACACTCAGTGAATACATCTTTCTCTTTCTTTTTAATTTTGTTTGTAAGTGTCGGTATTTTACGTAGAAAGGATAGGTTTTAGGTTAGTCTGCTTTCGTCCTAGACTGCATTGTCACTTACCATCAAATAAGATCGCAGCTCACTTGTCATCAAACAAAAAATAAGCAATTTTTTTCTAAAAAAATATCTTACAGAAAAGTAACTTAAAAACCGTGTTACTTATTTAATAAGCTTCTTCAAAGTTTCTGCAAAAAGAAAGGACGCAAGCGTTCCAACGTAGTTGACCCTGACGGCAATTTATTTTCATTATCTCATTAAAACTCGAAGTATAACACATTTTTTTCAATAAATCCATTTAATGTAGGCAATTTCTTATGATATATGAAGGAAGTTTAGCCAAAAAGGCGCTTCTCATCGTTTAATCTATGGATTAAGTAGATTGGATAGCGCTTCCGCTATTGCTTGAGAGCCTGCGGGAAATTCTGTGGCGGTGCTTTAGCTGAAAGCTTATAAGGTGATACTATTTATTAATAATTATTTAATGAGAACGAGCAAAGACCAATAACATTTGTTCAATTAATTGCCTACAATCCATATTAATATTATAAATGCGAAAGTGTGTCTGTCTTTCTGCTACCTTTTCCTGGTCCAACAGTTTAACCGATTCTGACAAAATTTGGTACAGAGTTAGCTTATTTTATATCCTGGGGAGTGGGGACGGACATCTTATCCCGGAAAATCAAAGAGGAAATTCGGTACCGAAGTAGCTTGCGTCCCTATAATTGACACAGGCAACTTTTTATCCCGGAAAATCAAACAGTTCCCACGGGATCTTTAAAACTTACTCATTTGACATTGGTCGGTTCTATATTGGTGCTTTATTGACTGATTTAAAATATTTTCTCTTAGAAACCCTTCAATGGATTAAACATAAATGTCATATGAGTTCAGTGGTAATAAATCAGAGTTAGAAACTGAGTTAGAGAATTCAGTTAATTTTTAAATTTCAGGATTGAACTCCCGGCTCTTCTAACGTCGGGATACGCTCAAGCACCTCGTCAAATGTAGCCATCAGTTCTCAAACCACTAATGGAAAGAGGGTAAAAGGGGAAGGGAACGTATTAGAATATTCCGCCTAATTGCAAAGTTGACAATCTTCTGCAAAGTGAATATTTTATGGTCTCCGGAAAGGGTTTGTGGAAAATTACAAACGCGCACACATTGTTTGTTTTGAGATGTTTGCGGATTTAGATCTTTATGTCTTTGGCTGTTTCTTGTGTATCTCAACGTAGTACATACCTGTTTCGTTACATTATTTGTGAAGAACTCGAACTGGGGCTTTCTCATCTGAATACTTTAAAGTTTAAGATGGATATGGGCTAATCTTTTAGGGGCATGACAGTATAAAGGACTTCGCACATAATACAGATTCGACGCCAACTATACTTTGACGTGGAAATGTGAGCTTGTTGTGTAACGTTGGAGTTTTTCAATTCAATTCAATTCAATTTTATTTATTTGCTGATACAGGACATCTTATAGTTATAGAATACAGGCGTCAAATGCTAGTACATTAGACGCAGGTTGCCCTAAAGTAGACTTTACTAACCCCCGACCCAAAAAGAAAGGTGTTATAAGTTTGACGCGTGTATCTGTGTGTCTGTGTATCTGTGTATCTGTCTGTGGCATCGTAGCTCCTAAACTAATGAATCTTTCTTGTTTGAAAGGTGGCTTGATCGAGAGTGTTCTTAGCTATAATCCAAGAAAATCGGTTTAGCCGTTTGAAAGTTATTAGCTCTTTTCTAGTTACTGTAACCTTCACTTGTCGGGGGTGTTATAAATTTTTAATTTACACTTGTTTTCTTTGATTTTACGTCACGCATAGCCTAATATTTAACATATCGTCGATTCAGGAGCAAACCAAGAGTTCCCTCACTGTAGTAAACTCTGTCAAAGTTGAAAGTTTCATCGTAAGGAACAAGATATAAATTCGTTATCGTTCTTCTACGAATTTCTTCGTTCCGGACTTTATCCCTGAGAGATACCAGCATGCTCCATACCGTCCACGTTTCCACTCCATATGCCCGATACGTTAGGCCATAGTCGTTCGAATAAGATAAAGTATGTAAGTGCCTAGTATAGTAGGTACTAAATATTAAATAAGCCGGCACACCCCGAGCGTCATAGATTAAGAGCTCACATAAAGAGAAATAATATTATCCACAATTCTAAAAGGAAGCTCTTCCTGCTGATGCGGGCCCGTTTCCTGGCCATAAATATTTGATTCCCTTTTGCCCGTTGTTTGCTTCTTACGTCATAAAGGGGCCATAGAGTAAGTTATATGATGAGACGAATTATATTCTGCGATATTAGGTAGGTAGGTTAGGTAGATCAAATCTTTGAAAAGAGCAACCGCCGAGTTTCTTGCTGGTTCTTCTCGGTAGGAAAGGCATTCCGAACAGGTGGTAGATGCTTTTGACACTATTTGACATTTGATTCTCTTGAGCAACTTATTTGCTTCTTACGTCATAAAGTGGCTATAGAGTAAGTTATATGATGAGACAAATTATTATTTTTCTATGATAGATAGATAGATAGAAGTCTTTATTGCACACAAAAAGATGTAAACAAACAAGAGAGAAGGAAGAAAATAGAAAAAAACAATTGTGTGCAAAGGCGGCCTTATTGCTTAGGCCTTAGAGCAATCTCTACCAGGCAACCTTTGCTGAAAGGATAAGCTAGTGTTGGATAATACCAAGTCGCAAAGAATGATATTAGGTACGGGCAAATGAAGAGTGACCTAATATGAAATAATCCTAATAATATTATAAAATGTGAATGTAGATATGTCTGTTACTCCTTCATGCCACAACGACTGAACCGATTTGCCTGGGAATGTAATAGCGTATAGCCTGAATTAACACATAGTTTACATTTAATCCCGAAAAATGAGACATTTTATGCCGGAATTCAAAAGATATATTACTTGCTAGGGTCTAAAAACTTGAGATGTGTATATTTTTTAATTTTTACCGTACTTTTGTACTTTGGAAACATTTTTGTAAAGTAGTTCGAAAATTCTCAGACCGGGGCGCGTTTGGAACCCTCATAGCTTTCTTTTTAAGTTTACGTAGTTACATCATTATCTTACAAATCCAACAAATGACTATAAAAAAGTGTATCAATGTTTCCTATTTTGAATAAATGATTTGACTTTGACTTTGAATTATAAAGAGCGCAGATGAACATACACAGAAACAAACACGACTGCAAAATCAAAACACGAGGAGTGTTTTCATAATCGGGTCAGAATACGTAGCTTACACATTCATGAAAAATCTGAAATAACATAAATATTATGAAGACCTATTACACAACCGTTTTCGAGGTCAACATATTCCGAGTCATCGCTACGACCTTACGTTACTTTACGTCACGTCATGTCACGTTACGTTACGACTTCTTGTCACGCTTATTGTATTACCAATAACTTTTTGTATTATCAATATCACGAAAGAGATAGGCACGGGCCACGGAGGTTTATATGAACCTTTTCTTAAAGGTCAGCGCATATTATATTCGTAGACCGAGTTGAGTTAAGGCGATTTTTTTTTGATACAAGTTTAACCAATTTCAACCGTATGTCAATGGGCATAAGCATTATCAATACCGTTATATACCTACTCGTAGAAGGAGTTAAGTGGAGCGGTTGATAATAACCAATTCAACTGTATATTGAGGTATACAGGGTGTTTGGTAATTAGTGGCTCCGCCTATTTAAAGATGGCCAACAATCTCAGTGAGTTAGGGTACGTTAGAGTTATGAAAACTTTGACATAATTTTTTCTTTAAATTTTGTGTGGAAATTTTTACAATTTTATTTCGTCATTATACTTTAGTTTTGTAGTATTTTAGTTTTAGTATTGTATTTATCAGATCAAAGTAGCATGGGTACGTGTTGTCATTATATACTAATTACTAAACATCCGGTATAATCTCACATGATTGGTATAGAGGACTTAGGGTTTAGTCAGACGTGCCACAACTAAACCACTGCTGCAAAATTATCGCCAGGCCTGTGGTTTGTGAAATATACTAAGAAAAGGCCATTTATGCTATAAGTACCTAATGAGTATGTACCTACAAACTTTTAGACGAGCAAAGTCAGGGCGGTTCAGCTATATAGTTGGCCAATGAAATTTGTTCAATATAATATGCGATCCTTACCTATGGCATGCGTTAAAATGAAATGAAATAAAGTCACTTGCATCTCGAATGCGTTTATCGATCAATGAAAATAAGTACCTAACGTCCTACTAAGACTTAGGTCAAAGAATATTAAATATAGAACCGCAATTCTTAAGACTTGTTCAGCAAAAGTACCTATTGCATAATAAATCAATTTCATAAAACTGTCAAATCATATTCAGAAGTTTTATCATAACGACGTTATAATGGAAGGAAAATAGTAAAACTTGTTCCCTAAAATAAACGAAGAAGCCCCGGGAAACTTTGCCCTGACAAAAGAATTTCCAACTTAAAAACATGAAAAGACATGTTCCAACACACGCTACATTCATTTGTGACACTAAAACCTTTCATACATTTAAACTGAAAGCTTCCCCCACATTGAAAAATGAACCATAAACCGTAATTTTAGCGTTGAAAATTGAATGTCGTAAAACGAGATTTCGGATAGCGAAATTTGATTCTTGCGTTTAGGCTCGAAAGGTTAGTTTTGAATGAACGATAAAATCCGCAGCAATCCATGGAATTCGAGCAATTAGGTTCTTTTACAATGCAGGGGCTTAGGAATTAATTTTCGTGCTTACCATCCGTCGTTGAAGTGATATTCATCGTGACGTGAAACAACCTTTTAGTTCGACGAATTAATCAGTGGAACTTATTCGAAATTTGAACAGCACAGAAAAGTTCGATATGTGAAGCACACTCTCACCAGTCAGTTCGTATATGACAATGTAAACCGCCCAATAGCGTAGCGAAGATTTGCCACGCGGTTGGTTCTGCAGTCGTTCTACCGTATTGCAGATAAATCAAGTGGAAATCTATGCTCAATAAAAATGTATTTTCATTTTTCACACTTCGTAGGAGTCAATCACCAAAATATTGAATAGGGAAGGGAACTGTGCACACTCGGGTCTTGAACTTTTGAATTTCTAACACGCGGTCAAACGTCAAGTATTGGCGCGAACTCTTGACAGATAGATAGGGTTGATTGATTCACGTCAAACGCGCGCGCGGGCCTCAATCGGCCTCTATCATAGAGACAGATGGTACCGGAAGCGTACGGATTCACTGCAATTATCGGGTAGATGTTTCTTTGCGAGCAATCCGAAGGTTTTTGATACTGTAACGACAAAACAAATAGTCCGGAATGAGTGTGGTCCGGGCATGCGCGCTGTGGACTGCCGTATGCGTACATTGTTAAGCCGCGGTTACCCCCTATAAACTTTATGCGATATTTTTACGATCCTAACACAATTTTAGGTGCTTTTATTGTCAACACAAATGTCACTTCTGTTTGACATTTACTAGCTTGTCCGACGCTTACGTCTAGCCTATTATAAATTCTTCTTTATTTTTTTATATATTTTAGTTGGCTTACTTAAAAGGTAAACAAATCGCAAATAACTTTTCACAGAAATGCGCAAGCAACTATAATTCCCGGCATTTAAATTTTTTTCAAGTTTGATTTTTTCATATCATGGTTTCATTTTTAGTTCTCGGGAAGAACGCAATTCTTTGCAAAGTCATATTTATTACCTAGGTATCCTAGATTAAGAGAAATTAGATTATAATACCCAGGAAATCTATAAAAGAGAGTAAGTATTTTTATATTATTTTTTCAATTACTAATGCTAACTGGTCTCCTTTTTCTAAATTTCAAAAGCAACGCTCTTTAAAAATCGTTTACAGGGTGTTCGAAAAATAAAAGACAGAAAAACTACGAAAAATTCGCCGTAGAGGTGCAGAGCAACTGTAGAGTAACAAAAAAAAGAAAACATTTAAACTGTCAACAACCGGCGTTCTATTTTCAAAACGTTCCCTGTGGACGTTTCCCTACGTCTGCAGTGAAGCTAGGTAAGCACGTACCGCGCAGCCTGGCTCTTGAGATATTTATCCGCGGGACTACCTGATACGTATGTACACTGCACCTAGAACCGACGAATTGATATACAAATAGCTCTTATCGCGCAAACTTAAGAACTGTAATGGCATAACCATATTTTCCGCTTCCAGATGGATCTTCGTATGCCACGCTTCGATGTAGATATAGCATGCCCGTGACAAGCGTGTGTACATACGATTCGGAATCTTAAGTACACGGAATTAGGTTTAATTTTGTTTGTGTAGAAATTCTCGCGTGGTTTTCAGAAGCGAAGTATGAAAATTTGGAAGCTATTTTAGATTTTATCCTGACTGGTTAAGGCTAAAATTGGCATGTATGGGTGTAATATGTTTAAGGATAATTATAAAGTACTAGCCGATGCCCGCGACTTCGCCCGCGTGGATTTAGGTATTTTGAAATCCCGTGGGAACTCTTTGATTTTCCGGGATAAAAAGTAGCCTATGTGCTAATCCAGGATATTATCTATCTCCATTCCAAATTTCAGCCAAATCCGTTCAGTAGTTTTTGCGTGAAGGAGAAACAAACATACACACACACACACACACACACACACACATACAAACTTTCGCCTTTATAATATTAGTGTGATTTACACAATGTGTACGATAAGGTTCACATGTGTCTGCTCCGAGTTTTCCCCGGTTTATTTATGATAATAAGACTAAAACAGCTCTACTCTACAATTTTTAAAAATTTCCCTTAAAATATGTGTTATGAAAATATATTTTCTTCAAAATATGTTTTAAATCTAAACTTATAGTTAATTTAACTTAATTTTTTCTTGTGATTGATTAATTATCTCTTATGATAAAGGAAGAGAGAGAGAGGAGGAGGGAGAGAGTTTACACGATAGAAACAGAGGCATTTATTAAATTTTTGGCTGCAGTGCTGCGTGTGCACTTTATCGTATTTTATTGCGTCTTGAAGAGTCACTATTTTTTTAATAACCATCTTTGCGGAGTGAGCCTTCGTACTTAGGTGTATCAAATACATCTGTGGTAAAATTCTTCTGACTGTCTGACACGACCGTACCGATAATGCGCAAGCGCATCTAGTAAAAGTCAAAACACAAAATAACACATAACAAATATGGAACACACTTTAGATAGCGCTTTCATTTATGCTCTGGCTACACGCTCCGTCTTACCTGAGAGCTTACCTGCACAGTTCGCACATTCAAGTGTGTGCGTGTAGACGGCAAGACGGTATCCCGCGCAGTTCCAAAAGCTGCTAAAGATTGGACTGTGCAGTTACTGCGTTGCAGTTACTGCGTAAGCAAGACGGAGCGTGTATAAGTAGCGTTAAGGTATCATCTCATAAACCACAGAATTCAGAATAAGTACAGAAGCAGTAAAGGAGCGTGAGTTGGTCGCCGTGTGAAGTGAAACACCAGTACGCGTTATTGTAAAAACAGATTTATTTGCTTAGCATTACAGTTTTATTTACGTAGATTTGGATGCTAAAATTACCTATGTTCTTTCGTAGTGTTATCTTTATGTTACATGAAGTGAAGAATTTTGAAAAATCTGCCTTTATTCTTGTCTACATTATAAAGAGAACTCTGTGCAAAAATTTCAGCTTTCTAGATCCAAAGGTTTGAGGCTGGGCTTGATGAATGAGTCAGTGAGTGAGTAGGTAGGTACCTACTCTATTTGTCGTATGAGATAAGTAGCTAAAAAGATTTATTTAAGACAGCAGACACTATTTCTATAACCTTTTCTGTGATATATAAATATAAAGTTAGTAAAAAGCTGTGTTTCAATCAAGAACTGGCCAAGTGCGAGACTAACACTGCGGGTTCCGTATCTCGGAAGAATATAATTACTTATTTGGTTAAATTATTGGATTGCCTTAAAAACTCATCAAGACTGCATTACAAATTATGCAATTAAAAAAACACACATTTGAAAGTAGCGCTTTTCTGAATCAGTGTTGTGACTGACTTTGAATCGCCAGAGAAAACTTTTTATTGATTTTCACTGGTTGGGAACTGGTTGGAAACTTGATTTTAGTACTACTGTTGACTTTAGAATTCATCCTATTATAAATGCAAAAGTGTGTCTGTTTGTCCGTCTGAAACCTTTTCATGATTATTTTCACGATTTTAACTTGAACCGAGTTAGTTTGGATCCGGTGATGGACATAGCAAGGTAGGTATGATATTTAACTTAATACTACAAGCTGTTTCTGAAATAAGAGAGTTTCAACACACGAACAGACAGACAGAGAGATATCAGACAGCAAAGTGGTCCTATCAGGGTTCCGTTATTCATTATGCCTAGGGAACCTTAAAAATTATGAGTTTCAGTTGAAATTTAAATACATTTTAGAATCAGGTCTTGCTTTTAACCTGACCTAGAAATGAGAAGCGTACCTAGTTACGTTTCGTTGAGAATTTACTACGACTTACTATTTCGAGTACTTTGACCTCTGGGACCTTTAAATCTTGAAGCTTTACCCGACGAATACTAAAGCGCTATTTATATTTCTGACATAGCTCGACGCGTTGCGAGGCTGAACTGGCAATGGGCAGGGCACATAACTTGAATAACTCAAAATTTAAAAAACCCCAGACTCAAAAACCTCTATAAGAAAACTAGTAAAGAGCTGATAACTTTCAAACGGCTGCAAACCGATTTTAATCGATTATAGGTAAGAACACTCTCGATCAAGCCTCCTTTTAAGCAAAAAAACTAAATTAAAATAGGTTCATTTGTTTAGGATCTACGATGGCACAGACAGATACACAGATACACAAGTCCAACTTATAACAAAAAGAGGGGCTTTTTGGATTTCCGCTGGGTTCAGGAGGCGCAATACTGTGGTGTGTGGAACCCTTACAAGAGACCTATGCCCAGCTGTGGACGTCCATCATTTGATAATATGTATTTCGATTTTCGATTCGACCGCCGAGTTTTGTTGATTCTTCTCGGTAGAAAAGGCATTCTGAACCAGTGGTTGATGCATTGGACGATTCAAAAGTACTTTCAAAAGTTTATTTGAATAAAAAAATATTTCTATTGTAACTGAACTAACGGGGTCCTAAGAAACTCTACCCTATTTTTCCTTCGGATCTTTCTAAAGATTACATTTTAAAACAATTTCTTTAAAGTGGCACGTGTATCGTATAGCGGTAGGACCCTTTGTGATGTTGTGTCCATAATAAACCAAGAACTTTTAGAGCGTCGGAAATAATGAGTTCATCAGACTTAAACGACTTTACGGAGTTCAAGTATTGAAAATGTGTGATTGCGTATAATATCTCCCATGCATTCGGTCCTGTAAGACTATCGCCAGTGCTAACTGAGTTCGAGTATTGAAAATGTGTTGTTTGTGTATGAATACTTATTTAGTATTTGGTCTGATAAGACAAATGCTGGTTCGAGAATTAAAATATGTGTTCCGCATAGGAACGCATTAAAATATGAAAGGATCATGAGACAGCTCTTACAAGACAACACTTCATATAGAGCCCTACTTATTAGACGTGTGTGTGTGAGTGTGCTTCTTCCTTCGTAAAGGAAGAAGTTGTGTGCGGCATCATTCGCTCCAGTTGGCGTAACAGGGGTTTAGAGTGAATGATGGTACGTAGCTCCACCACGCCACGTACGGTGAGCTTCTGCCTTCCCTTGGTATCCCATCGTCATACTGGGACCCTCGATAAATCAAGAGATCAATATGGCACATAAAATACCAATGAACAGTAGCTCCCCCCCCACACACGTCATCATCCAAATAAACAGCGCAGCGTATGCAAGCATACTTTAGGAAGTGGTGCGTGCCACTTATGATCCCACGTTGCAGCCGAAGCTGAAATAGCATTTTTATAGTGGTGCCCTCCCACTACAGACCTGTAATAGGTTTCAAGGACGGGTCAGACTCACTGCGGGAATATCCACAGGCCTTAACCCAACCTTCAGTATATATGCATTAGCGTAATTTTGTATGGGTATGTTATTAATATTGGGTAACCACCACAAGGCAGTTAAGTATTCCAACAAATGTCAGAATACAAACAGAACAGCAGCATTACCTGCCCTCTGTGGTCAGTCTGTTATTAAAGCACATTAGAATCATCTCAGCAAAGGATTCACAAAGCGCCTAAGACACTAGGGCTCTCCTCAGTTAGGATTGACAAAGCATCAAAGGCACCAGGGTTCTCCCTTGCATAAGTTTCTTCCAACGCACTCTGTCATATGTCAGATAGTTAGTTAATATCACCGAAAGCCATCTCAAGCAAAGATCACCGAACATCCGGAGGACACGCGGTTCTCCCCGCCCGAGCAGCCACGTCGTCAACAGTTCAAACATAAATCGCTTTTAGATCTTAGGAGGTATCGCCCCTATATAACAAATATATTTGTGTAATTAAAGTGGTCCCTTCTATTCGAGTGTTTGCTTAGAATGTTTCTCTCCAAACACCAACTTGGTCCGAGTCTCAACTCAGTATTCTTTAATATAAACTTTATGTATCGCCCCAGTACAGAATTTAAACAAATTAATTATCTCAACACATTACGACGTCCGCGCAGGCACCGCCCGCCGACGCAAATGCACGCGGTCCCGCTGTGCGAGCTACTTCGTTCACGTTTTGATTTCGACTCTCGAGCACTAACGCCTAACGCCCGCGCACACATCGTTCGCGACGCAATTCGACCGCGGTCGATCGCGCCGCTGCATCACCGACATGCCAAACGGTGTTTGCCTCTTTTCGAAAATGCGGACGGCCCACATTAAGATTAAAACGTCTAAAAGAATTAATTTTAGGTTCGTATGTGTAAGTACATCTCTACAAGTATTCACTGACCTGATTTTGATAAAATTGAAGCAAAAATTTTAATATTATTTTTATATAATTTTATAACACTTTGGTGTAAAATCTAGGGTCGTTACACTATTCTATCAAAAAGACCACATGGTCAAGGTACTGTGTATGCAAAAAAAAATTATTATGTGCCTTTACTATAATTCAAATTTTTTTTTTCAAATATCTCTTCCAGTTATTAAAAACTAATTAATGTTTCAATTAAAGTGTAAATTAAAGTGAAGATTTTTAACCCTAACCCAATTTTAATGTGACCTGTTTTCACTGTAAAAGTACCTATACTATGAGCAGTTATGACTAAGTACCTATTTGAAGAGCCCTGAGTCCTGACCTCGCTGACCTTAAATTGAGATCTAACATAGTTAAAATGACAGTAAGTGTACTAGTAAGTATGCTTTAAATTAATTTTAATTGAAACAATCTCACCTGGTGGAAATTGAAGCGGATTAACTTAGAAGGGGTATGCCGTATGGCAGTTTTATCTTCTGTGATTGCGATCGCATTACGCAATAAACCCTCAAACATAATTTTTTTTTAAACGGGATTATGAAAGTTCAAGCGAAAATGATGGCGTAAGCTATTATTAATTCAGACGTAAATAACCCGAAGATCTGAACTTTCGTACTTTGAAACTAATAAAGCTATCCAGCACGTATTTACTTAGTATAAACCTAAGTAAGGCTTGGAAACAAAGTTTTTATACCTTCATTAGCCTTCGTCATTTCAAGTATATTTACAAAGCTGTCGTAAACATCTAGTTGTAAGGCAAACAGTAGACAGTGAGCGGTTGGAAAATCACTTATTATCTTTTCTATAAGATTGTGCAGTTTAAGAGCACATTATATTCAGACTTACGTACTCTGCATCAAACGAAATCTTTGATTGAAACGAAGAGTATAATAATATAAAGTACTGCTTTCAAACGATTTAAAAATTATAATATATCCATATAAAAATAGGAGCTCATAGAAGCAAATTATGGGTTTCCAGGTTTTTTTATCTACCCACCCATGTCTCTTGCTCAGTGAAATCTCCTTTATACTGATACAACTACAACATGCAACTTCCTTTACTGAAAACACTTTAAAATGAGTAGTCATAGATTTATCTGAGTTGTAGTAGAACAAGTGTCAATTAAAAATTTATAACGCCCCCCGACAAGTGAAGGTTACAGTAACTGGAAAAGAGCTGATAACTTCCAAACGTTTGAACCGATTTTTTTGGATTATAGCTAAGAACACTCTAGATCAAGCCACCTTTCAAACAAAAAAACTAAATTGAAATCGGTTCATTAGTTTAGGAGCTACGATGCCACAGACAGATACACAGATATACACGTCAAACTTATAACACCCCTCTTTTTGGGTCGAGGGTTAAAATTTCACATTTAGGTACCTACCAAAATTCACGCGGACAAAGTTTGGGGCGAACCAGTACCTTTGCCCTAATTCACCTCTCTTGCCGCTTACTGTTTGTTTCGTCCCTTAAGCTTAATAAGACCTCTTAATGCAGCATGAGGGCTAATATTAAGATTTCCCCCGACACACCTTATTCTAGTTTTGAGTGGCATATGCATACTTAAAAGGATTTATAACTTTAGTGCCTGAGGAAAAATAAAAAGTTACTTCAGGAATAATAAATTTTGTCCGAGCTTCTCTTAAAAGCCGTGTTAGTATAGAGATAAGAATATTATAGTGTGGCTACACTGAGGCGTCACAGATTCGAATACTGGGCATACCTAATCTACAATGTCCTCTCATACTAAGAGGAGATCCGTGCTCTGTAATGAGCCGGTGCCATGACGCGATGAGTTGATCATGTTGATGATAATGATCTACCATGTCTCTGAATATAAACCTTTGAGTTTACTAAGCAGTGACAGTCTAGTGTTAAATACGCTGAGCACTTATTCGGGAATCTGGGGTTCAATTCCAGTCACGCACCTCTTACTTTTCGGAGATACTAAGAAGCTCAGAACTAAGAAGCTTATTATACAATCCAAGATTATATAAATGACAAAAAAGCTTGGATTTGACTTGCTCCAGCAATACCCGGGGCTGCAATTGCTTGTATAGTACAGTATGGCATATTATTGTAAATTGAATACTTGAAAAGAGCAACCGCCGAGTTTCTTGCTGGTTATTCTCGGTAGGAACGGCATTCCGAATCAGTGGTAGATTATTTTGACGATTCAAAAGCTCTTGTAAAAGTTTGATTGAATAAAAATATTTTGAATTCGAATATACCTAAATATTATATGCATTTTATATAATTGAATATCACTTGCTTCAACGGTGAAGATAACTTCGTAAGAAAACCTGCATGTATCAAGAGTTCTCCATAATGTTCTCAAAGGTGTGTGAAGTCTGCCAATCCACAGTAGACCAGCGTGGTGGACTATCGCCTTATTGCTTTTAATTCTGTGAGGAGATCCGTACTCATACAGACCCATTTTGCTCTTCTCAGACTTGGGCGCGTTTGCAACCCTCGTAGCTTTAGTTTTAAGTTACGTAATTAATTATCACCACTATATCGTACAAATTTAACAATTTCGACCATCAAAAGTAGTACAATTGTACCTACTTTGATCAAGTGATTTTGACTTTGACTTTGACTTGGACATTATTTGCCCAAAAGAAATTCAAAACAAATCTAGTTTAAACAAGATAATCTAAATCTCTTTAACTTAATATCCCAATTCACAAACCCTTCCAAATTAATTCTTTAATACCTAAATCGTCGAAAAGCATATTAGAGACAATTATTTTTGTGATTGAGTTCGCAGATTACATTATATGAATCTTTACTTTCTAAACGAATTTAGGTATCCACGAATTTTCAATTTTCCATCGAAGAAGCGTCAATGAATCCATTTTAGGAGTCAGGAAATGTTCTTTATTTAAATTAAATTGTTGTATTTCGATTTTCTTTTGGTCAACTCTCCGTCACCCGCTTCTTACCAACGTAGTTTTTTTTTCCTTTGAAAACTCGAAGTAATTCTGTAAATTAGTTCTACAAACTATATTATCTAGATCTGTGGTTTGCCAATTTTCCTTTATAGACAGGTTGTTATTTGTAATTTCAAAGTATGTAAATATTTAAGACACTGATTCCCGTTAAATTATTTAACGGAAATCTGTAAAACTACAGAAATAGATCTTAGAATGTATCTACAAAATTTCATTGAGTTTTATTGGCTAGTTATTCAATAAGAACCAAACTACGTTTGTATGGAAAGCGCTAGGGAGCGCGCTAACTCCTCTTAAAAACACGTCTTGTCTCGTGTCATATTTTATCAACCTTTTATCGAGCAATAATATTACGTTTGTCTGATTTTATACTAAAAGCACCTAAAAGCCTTTATTATATTTTTATCTCAAAGGAAATTCGAACTTCGACCTACGCGTCTTTTTTTGGGATTACTGAAATGCCTCGATTTTATTTTTGGCCCGTTTGTGTGCGTGTCAAGTCGTAAATATAATAGTTATTGAATAAAGAAAGACTATCGGCTACAGTAAAATTACTTTTGATATTTTCGTTATAAACGGATTTATTTTTAGGAAAAGATTCGCCGAATGTGGAGTTAAGCATAAAGGTTCATAGTTAGGGTTCTTTACCTTAAAAAGAAAAAAGAAACCTTAAGGGCACCTTCTAATTTTTGCTGCAAAGTACCGCTGCGGTCGCGCTTATCAAATCAAGTTATGGTCACAATCCAAAAAATAAAAAAATGCGTTCACGAAAAAAATTAATTTACTAAATCACATACAGATATGCAGTCCGTCATTAACTTGCAGTGCTCTACATAAAACTATTATGTATATCTTGTACACTGGTACGGAACCCTTTGTGTGCGAGTCCGACTCGCACTTGACTGGTTTTTAGAGATCCGTACCTCAAAAAGAAAAACGGAACCCTTGTAGGATCACTTTGTTGTCTATCTGTCTGTCTATCTCTCTGTCTGTCAGTCTGTCCTTCTGTGGTGTCTTCCAAGAAAACCTATAAGGAAGGCTGTAGTTCTGAATTTTTAATGGTTCAATTAATAGGTGACCTGTAGACTTGACTATACGTAATTTTCCATATACATAATTAATAGTAGGTAGTTACGGAAGGTTATACGAACCACCCTAATTTATGATTTTATTGGGTCACGAGCACGTTAAAATATTATTATAATAGTTTGAGGGTGACTACCTATTTAGTGGCGTGTCGTTAAGGGTGGTTTTGACACATTTTTGTTACGAAGTCACATTTGACTGCTTCGTTGGTTTACGTTTCTTTATCCAACACTTAGGTGCCATTTTTAGGGTTCTGTACAACAAAAGGAAACAGGAACCCAGGCTGGACTACATTACAGTAGCGCTGCACAGCGCGGCGCAAAGCGTCAAAATATTATTTCAGTCCCTTGGAGATATAAAATAATCAAAGTCAACGCAATCCAACAAGCCAACTTTCAAACAAAAAAAAAAACTAAATCAAAATCGGTTCATTCGTTTAGGAGCTACGATGCCACAGACAGATACAAATGGTAATAATAAAATCTTGTTCCGCCCACAAACTCAATCTTTATTATATTAATAATTATAATTTAATGTTTACAAGAAGACATACTTTTTACGACGATCATGTGGAACGAAACATCGAATCTCGAATATCGAATGACAGAAAAACATCCTACAAAAATAGAACATTATTTTTGTCTTAAGTTTTTCTTGATGTAATGAGATTACATATATTATGTTCCAATACGCGCCCTTAATCCATTACATCGCAACTGACATAGTATGCCCTTAACTTATTACAGTGTAATATAAACACGCCCTTACATCGCGCCCTCAATCTATTACATTGTAATATAAACACGCCTTTACAATTTTCTGTCAATCAGATTAAAGAAATAAAACTGTCGAAAATATTTGATTACAAAATAAATTAAACTATAAACCAGTTCTACGGCAAGCTCATAATATTCCAATTACAATATTATGCCCTATGCCCCCTTAATCAAATATCTTCAGACATAACTCTGATAAAAAATGTTTCATTTTAGGACCATGTAAACATTTTGTTAAAATATCTGCCACCATTTTTTCAGTTGGCATATATTCAATTTTAACTAAATTATTTGCTATAGCCTCTCTTATATAATGATACTTAATATCAATATGCTTAGTTCTGTTGTGATTCATCTTATTGTTTGCTATTTTATGACAAGATTGATTGTCATTATACATCACAACTGGACTAATTAAACAATCATCATTTACTAAGAGGAACTCACCTAGCAAATTACGTAGGTATACCGCCTCCTTAGACGCTTGACATAGACCTACATACTCTGATTCTGTAGAAGACAACGAAACACATTGCTGTTTTCTACTTTCCCATGTTATTAAATTAAGACCTAGTTTAAAAATTAAACCAGTGAATGACTTCCTGTCATATGCACCGCCCCAGTCTGCATCTACATAACCACGTAAAATAACTTTATCAGATTTTACAAACTTTAAACATAGTTTAGACGTTCCTTTCAAGTAACGCAGTACTCTTTGGGCAGCTTTATAGTGTAATTCATTATGAGCAGAATTAAATTGCGACAAAACACTCAAAGCATGTGCAATATCAGGTCTTGTATTAACTGCTAAATAATTTAGACACCCTATCAAGTTTTGGTACGGCAAATGACTCGTATCTGATTCTGACGCCTGTTCTAACTTAAGCCCAACCTCCATTGGAGTTGATGCAGGCTTACAATCTGATAACCCAAATTCATCCAAAACATTCAGAATGTACTGTTCCTGATCGAGAAATATTGCACCATTTTCCCTTCTCAGTCGCATTCCTAAAACATGTCTAGCCGGACCTAAATCTTTTAATTTAAATCTATCGAGAAGACCTATTTTTAAATTATGCTTCTCCTCTTTACTATTTCCGAAAACAAATATATCATCTACATATATTACAACAATAATTCTCTTATTGTTACCCGAGCTTTTGTTATACATACATGGCTCTATTTTCGACTGTACAAAACCTAAATCTAACATTGTCCTATCTAATTCGTTAAACCACGCATTCGAAGCTTGCTTCAGGCCATACAAGGACCTTTGCAATTTACATACCATGGTTTCTTGACCTTTGACAACTGCACCTTTTGGCTGTAGCATGTAAATATCTTCCTTTAACTTACCATACAAAAACGCAGTATTTACATCCCATTGATCAATAAACCAATCGTATTCAGCAGCTAGTGAGAACAATAGCCGCAAAGTGGAGCTTCGAACTACAGGTGAATACGTTTCGTTATAATCTACACCACGTACCTGTGTAAAGCCTTTCGCTACTAGCCTAGCCTTATATTTTACAATATTTCCATCGCTATCTTTTTTAATCCTAAAAACCCACTTGCAATGAATCGGCTTTTTATCCTTTGGTAATTGAACTAACTTCCATGTTTCATTTTCCTTTAGTGACCGAATCTCTTCATCTATAGCTTTTTGCCATAAATCCCCATCTGGTCTCGCTAAAGCCTCCTCAATGGTTAAAGGATCGCCGTTAATATCTGCAATGGCATTACATATGCAATTATTTACATCTGGTTGCTTACGTGATCTAAGATTATAACGTGGTTCAACCCTTTCCACAACGTTTTTGGTCTCGTCTTGATTATTAACCATTTCTACATTGTTTTCAGTTTCATTGTTATTATCAACTGTCTCAACAATAGTTTCAACTTTATTCCTTATTTTGTTTACGTCCTTATTTTCAATCTCTTTAAGATTGTCATTTGGCACAGACTCTTTTTGTCCCTCATCCAGATATATAGGAACAACTGTGTTCTTCGTTTCTATATCATTAACACCAGGAAAAGTATTTTCTAAAAATTTAACATCTCTATATACATGAACGGTACTTGTCTTTGGATCCATCAACCGATAACCCTTAGTGTTACTAGGATATCCAACAAAAATCATTGGTACTGTTTTGCTATCCAATTTTTGTCTCTTTTGTTTCGGTTTTAATCCATATGCTAAACAGCCAAACACCTTAAGATGACTTAGATCAACTCTCTTCCCTGTCCATAATTCCTCCGGAACACCATCTTTTACGGCCTTAGTAGGGCTTCTATTTTTTAAATATACAACAGTATTTACAGCTTCTGCCCAATACTTCTTATTTAAATTAGCTTCACATAACAATGCTCTTGCTTTTTCTATAATCGATCTATTTGCCCTCTCAGCAACACCATTTTGTTCAGGTGTGTACGGGACCGTCGTCTGATGCTTAATACCTTCAGAGCTAAAAAATTTATTAAACAATCGATTACAGTACTCCGACCCATTGTCAGACCTTAAACATTTAATTGATTTGTTCATCTCTTTCTCTACTTCCGCCTTATACTCACGAAATTTCTCGAAAGTTTGACTTTTATTTTGCAGAAAATATACATGTGTTTTCCGAGTAAAGTCATCAATAAACAGTAACATGTATCTTGAACCACTAAACGATGGCTCTTCCATCGGACCGCAAATATCACTATGCACTATTTCCAAGATATCCCGTGCTCTAGTACCTTTGTTCTTAAAAGGACTCCTACACGTCTTACCTTCAATGCATGGTATACATGGTTCAATCAAATCATTTTGTTTAAATTCCATTCCATTCACAAGATTTTTCAAATTATCCATATATTTTCTACTCAAATGTGCTAACCTTCTATGCCAAAGATTTGATAAAGTTTGACTTGACAATGTCACGTTCAGTGACATGTTATGATTTTCTTTTAATTCGAAAATTCCACCAACATCCTGACATTTGACAATTTCTTTATCCTCTTTCGTTATGATACAACCTTTTTTGTTAAAATTCACAACGTAATCTTTTTCAGCTAGCTTGCTCACAGAAATTAAATTCATGGACAATTCGGGAACGTGCAAAACATTATCCAATACAAGTTCTGTATTTGCATTGATCTTCACATTAGCACTCCCTTTACCTTGGATCGACAATTCTTCCCCATTTGCCACTCTTATTTTCTTATCCGCCTGTTTTTGATATTTGGATAAATTATGTACATCGTGGGTCATATGGTGCGAACATCCACTGTCAATATACCAACTCTTCGTTTTAACTGGCTTCTTGTCTACAGTATTCATGCAAATCGACGCAAAATTATTTACTGTTCTAATCTGCTTCTTTTCTTTGCATTCTGATGCTTTGTGATCTGGTTTATGACACCTAAAGCATTTAAAGACTTTCGACTTATTTACCTTCGAATAACTATTTGATTTCGATTTTTGGGAAATCATATTCGATTTATTTGCCATCAAAACATTCGACGATGTAATCCTACTTGACTCATCTCGTTGTCTATTCGCCTCTTGTATCAATTTGGTTTTAATTTGCTCAAGGCTCAGTTTTTGTCCACTGTTGTCTACAGCCATTATAAGGGGATTATATACTTCACTCAACCCGCTCAGCATAATAGACACTATCCAGTCATCATCAATTGGAGCATCGATGTCATGCAACTGATTACACAAAAACATTATTTCGGAGATGTACTTCTCCATAGACTCGAAGTTTTCAAGTTTACATTGCCAGAGTTTTCGTTGTAACGTAATTCGTCTTCCCCACCCCTTGTCTTCGTAAGCTGTGCATAAACAATCCCAGACCTCTTTTGCAGTCCTTGCTCTATACACATGCGTGAAGCAATCGGGTTCAAGTAAAAGGCAAAGCGTTGCTTTTACTTTTGTGTCCACTTCTACCAGGTTTTCTTTTTGTTTACTCGTTTGACCTTCATTTGCTACGACCCACCACCAGCCTTTCAATTCAAGATAGTTCTTTACCTTAAATTTCCAATTGGCAAAGTTTTCTGTGCCTTTCAACTTCTCGATGTGGCCGCACAAACCAGAATCAGACTGATGTCTTTCTTCCATCGTCATACGAACAAAAAATTTGACCCGATACCACTGAACTTTTCACTTTAGATTGAGTTTCAGGGCTCCCAGTTTTGCATGCAAGGGGACCATAACCAAATGGTAATAATAAAATCTTGTTCCGCCCACAAACTCAATCTTTATTATATTAATAATTATAATTTAATGTTTACAAGAAGACATACTTTTTACGACGATCATGTGGAACGAAACATCGAATCTCGAATATCGAATGACAGAAAAACATCCTACAAAAATAGAACATTATTTTTGTCTTAAGTTTTTCTTGATGTAATGAGATTACATATATTATGTTCCAATAGATACACAGATACACAAACACACAGATACACAGGCACACCGATACACAGATACACACGCCAAACTTATAACACCCCTCTTTTTGGGTCGGGGGTTAAAAATACGGACTGAATTATCAACACCCAGACTACATCGTAAAACTGTGTTAAAGCCTTGGACCTAGAATGCCGAAATTTTGCACAGATGTCCTTTTACAATGTAGATGAGAAGGTATAAGGCTGAATTTTTCAAAACTTCTACAGGAGCAAAGCCGTGGGCGATCGCTAGTTATGACTTAATTTCGATGGCGTGCTGATGTAGATTACAATTTTGGAATATGACGTGAACTGCCCAAGATTTTATTGTTGTACAAAATTTTGGCTGCTCTATTTTGTCCACGCTTTTGTTCAAATTACTGAATGACCGGTGCTTTTAATTTGGGGCAAGCTTTATGACTTTCAGTCACAGATATGGACTTATACAAGTATGCTATGGCTAGAAAGTGCCATACAAAATGGCAGTTATTTTTTGTGTCGATTGATTATACCCCACCAAGAATGACATTTTGTTAACCGACTTGAAAAAAACGCGTTTTGTTACGCGATTACTCTGCCAAATGTGAACCAATTGTGTGTGATTTTTTTTTTTTGTTTGGTAGGTCATATTTCCGAGGCGGTCCCATTTAGTTTGGTGAAGATCTGATGAATATCTTCGGAGATAGAGAACATAACTCCTCAATGGATAAAAGTAAATTGCTCGCGATCAGTGTAAAAAACGCAATCACTTTGTTCGTTCATGACACGTGAAATCACTTGTTGTTCTTGGTTCCCATTCCAAATATCCGAATGACCATGAAAAAGCTTCGCTTCAGAAACACATCTCATAATATAAACTCACAAACAATGTTCCGTCTTGTTTTCTGAGGTAACACCTAGTAGCACCTATCACTTTCATCTAATACTAAGTTATACTGGAATTTCCGGGAAGTTTTCACGCGAGGAAATCTTACAAGTTTTGTTCGTAAGTCAACACAGGTTCCCGAGGTTTGTGCAGGACAAATTCCATCCTCCGGGATTATGTCGCTTGTACCAAAGTTCTCGTTGAGGTACGTTTGCGATGGTTTAATTGAATTTAGTGTCCATTGACTCTTTAGACTGACTTTGTATAGAGTAGGTGGAATGGAAAAACTGCTATAGTAATAACAGCATAAAAACTCGATAAAGAACGACTGCTGAATTTTTTAGTGGAAAATGGACTCTAAACCAATTGAAAATTTATTACCAGCAGAAAAATATTTGACTATTTTTAAGAATGTAGATATTTCCCTGAGTAAAAAAAGTTATACATTTAGTCTTGGACGAATAAACCACCTCCAAGATAGTTCAATACGCTGTAAATGATGAAGACTCCGTGGCCCCATAGCCGACGAACGAAACGAAAGGAAAAAAAAAAGGAACGAAAATGTGATTCTCGATAAAAAAAGTATACTAACTAAGGCTACTTGCTCTTGTCATCGTACAGTGTCAGCAAAATAAAGAAAACGGGTAGCTAAACACTTTGGCAATTTTCTCAGTTTAGGACAGCATTAAGTTTATACGAGTGATTCGTCTGTGCGGCCTATCCGATTACATTCGTAGCACGTTTCAACGCGAGACATCGATTTAACTGAGGATTTCTCGATTATTCTGAAGCGAATCGATTACGCCACACGACATAATTAAGTCACGCGCGGCGTTGGTGGAAATGCCAATAGACGATTTTTTTTTTCATTTAGTACCTGGCTTCAGAGGTGATAGCCCAGTGGTTAAGAAGTCCGCTTCCTGTTCGAGGAGTCGGGGGTTCGATCTCGGGTCTCTAACTTTTCGGAGTTAGTGAGCTATACTTTACAAGAAGCCTAGTTCATTATCAATTGATCAAAGTATCGCCGGCCCACTTCTGAGCACAGATCTCTAAGAATGAGAAGCGTTTAGGCCGTAGTCCATCACGCTGGCCAAGTGTGGATTGGCAGACTCCACATACCTTTGAGTATATTAAGGAGAACTCTCAAGCATGCAGGTTACCTCACGATGTTTCCTTTCACCGTTAAAACAAGTGATATTTAATTGTTTAAAACGCACATAAGTAGCTCCGAAAGTTAAAGTTGCGTGGCTGGGATCGAACCGCCAACCACCCTAACAGGAAGCCGACGAAGCTCACCGCTCAGGAGCTGTACACGTTGTTTTTTTTTTTTTTTTTTTTAATTTATTTATATTTATTAATCTTATAGAATATACAGGGCATTTTTGAAGGTAACTTCAGCGCCACAAAAAACACAGTCGGTTTAACCGGACACTGCGTTAACGTATTATAGTTATATGGTAAAAATAAAACTATAGAAACCAGCATTATTACAAATTAGTAAGGTACTCGTTGGTACATAATACTTAATCTAGTGGTCTGTGATAGTAAGGTAGGTAGGTACGTACCTACCAAGGAATAGGGGTTCGTTATGTAGCTTTATTTCTCTGTGACATTAGTATGGATTAGTCAGCCTCATTAACTCGTATAACGTCAAACCGTAAAGCGTAACAAACCCCACTCAATAAACCCATTTCCGCCATAAACCGATACGTGACTGTGGACTAAAAAATAAAAGCTAGGCGATATGACGGCTCTAATAAGGGAAGAGGAATGAAAAGGCGACAGGGCATGAGTGGCATAAGAATGAAAGACATGCTTTGTTGCTAGAACTGCTAGATGTGGCAGGATCTGAGAGTGAGTAATAACTTGAGCGTAGTAGAGCGTATTGAACGACTACGAATTACTTATTACTATTTTATTATTAGACGTATTTACTTTATTTAATTAGTACACCCGTTCCGCTTTCTTTAATTTTTATTAAATCCGCTACCTTAAGGTTGCCTGGAAAAGATCGCTATTCTAACGATAAGGCCGCCTATTGTACAAGTATGCTAATGTATGTTTGTATATGGACTTTACTTATCTGTTCCCTCGTATATCTCCTAAACTATTTATTACACTTTGACAAGTGATGTGGGATGTATCGCTAGCTTGTACTATTTCAACAAATTTTATACTGTACTTTAGTAAATAGTTCTAGGTTTACTTCACAACTAGGCCAGTTTGAGAATTTCAAAATTGATTGGCCCAGAAGCTTAGTACCATAGCTAGTTACGAGTTACAACATTGCTGGCGTTAACTTGTCAGCAATAAGATATATTTTCGGACTGTCTCATCCAGCAATTTCTATAGCAACGTGGAAGGGAATAACCCTCTTGAAATTAGTAGGAGAGCCGTCCGCGTCCTTGCGTTTTTATTACAGGCTTTTTAGGGCTAGGAAACCGTTTTAAGGGGTAGCACGATTCCACGAAACGATATATTGTTATGGCTGTATTAAGATGTATTTTTAACCCCCGACCCAAAAAGAGAGGTGTTATAAGTTTGACGTGTGTATCTGTGTATCTGTCTGTAGCATCGTAGCGCCTAAACAAATGAACTGATTTTAATTTAGTTTTTTTTGTTTGAAAGGTGGCTTGATCGAGAGTGTTCTAAGCTATCATCCAAGAAAATCGGTTCAGCCGTTTGAAAGTTATCAGCTTTTTTCTAGTTACTGTAACCTTCACTTGTCGGGGGTGTTATAAATTTTTAGTTTACACTTGTATACCTATGTACCTACATCAGTTTAACTTTAAACCCTTGTAAAAATACGTACGTGATGTATAAGAAGAAAGAAGAATTTAAAACAGTCAGTTCATTTTTAGAGTTGCGTACCTCAAAAGGAAAAATGAACCCTTTAATTCCAGGATCATTTCGTTGTCTGTCTGTCGTCAAGGGAATCAAAACCCATGGGGTACTTTCCGTTGACCTGAAATCATGAATTTAGTAGGAAGCAATGTCTCATAGCACAAGTAAAGGGAAAAATCCGAAAACAGTAAATTTGTGGTTACATAACAAAAAAATAAAAAAGTGTAATTTCTTCTACTTTCAATCACTCACCATGGCCTGGTGCCGAAATCACGCAAGCGAAGTTTTTTCTAAGAAGCATAAATTTAACAGTTAAAATCCGTACAATAGAGCTCTGAAAGAAATAGGAGCTCACCACATTATTTTAATAATGTGGTGGGCTCCTTCGGATAATTCCGAAGAAAATCTCCACTATTATGTTATTAATGGAAAGAGCATACCTTTCAGAACATGGTGAACTCTCAGGCATGCAGATTTCCTGACACTTTTTTCCTTCAAAATTCAAAATATTTTTATTCAATTAGACTTATACAAGTACTTTTGAATCGTCAAGAGCATCTACCACCTTCACCGTTAAAGTGATATTTCATATCTGAAAACGCACATAGCTCCGAAAAGTTAGATCGGTGCCTAAGATCGCAACTCGGACCTCTCGAATAGGATACCAACGTCTTAACCACTATGCTATCACCACTTTAGGATACACACACGAGTTCAAATTTCTAGCTAACGTGTTAAGTATCTAAAACTTAATCGGCCTAGATAGGAACTAGTATAAGTGCTGCGGCTTGTTTAGGCTGATAGTGGTTAGCTGGATCTAGGTTAAACGCTGTTTGTGTAACTAGTTTTCATAACAACAAGTTAAGTATCAGAAGTTGCAAAGTAACAGTACTCGTAGGTTGATAGGAACTTACTAAATATATAACCACATCCATTATAAGGAATTTGTGCAATATACTATCACTATGGGTTTAGTTTAAAGCTAGGTTTCTATTTTGGACGACATCAAAACCGACCGATTTTGTGGCACTGAATGTAATAAAAATGCCCTGTAGATTCTATAAGTTTAATAAATATAAATAAAATAAATAAATATCGTAGGAAATGATTTTAGCCAAGCGCTGGAATTCATAGTCAAGATAGGGGATCTTTAGGGGAAAATAGGGTAATATTTTCTGCGAGAAAATACTTCTATGATAAATTATTAAAAAATATTTGTCGTTCATCACCTTGTGACGTCATTGATCGCTTTCCGTACAGCGTGATGTTAATAATTTAATTAGTAATGTAAAATATTTAGAAAAATGTAATTTTATAAACTGCCACTATACAAAACCTCACATCATTTTGTTAGTACTAGGTACTTAATATTTACTATTTTATTACTTACCATCAGGTAAGATTACAATCAAGGGCTAACTTATATCTGAATAAAAAAATAAAAAAATATTACAGTGCAAGACCCTATTGTGTCTTTGCTAGTAGGTACCATTATTTATTCCGTGGCTTCACTAAGGTTTATCAACATAATGTCGATCCGAGCGATTCACTCGAGCGGCCTACGATCACATTCGCGGCACGTCTCGATATGGGTTGTCGATTTTACTGCGGATTCCTCGTCGCCTAACATTACTCTGAACCCAATCGATTATGTCACGCGATATAATTAGATCACGTAGGTAGGTTTATTTCTGTGAAAAGACCTGAAAATCCCTTTCACTAGAGGGATTTTTCCGAGCTTTTTGGCTGGTTGGGTAAAAGAACCCGTTCACTCAACTTCAGAGATTTGTTTTTGAAAAAAAACCTAATTCTCGGTATATTACTACTAAAATGAAATATGATAAAGAGTCAGTTTCCGTACCGGGGACGGACGTGGCTACTGGCTACTTTTGCCTTGAAAAAACCAAAAAAATTCCACGGAAATTTTAAAAACCAATTCAATTAAACCAATCATCTATTTGGTACACATTTATTTGGTATGGAGATAACTTGCGTCCCGGTTATGAATATCAGCTAATCTTTATCCATCATTAAATCAAAAAGTTCTTACGAAATATTATTTCATAAAACCTAAATTTACACGGACCAAGTCGCGGGTATCATCTAGATTCTAGCATAATATAATAAATGCGAAAGTGTGTCAATCTGTCTGTTTGCAAGCTTTTTACGGCTAATCCGATTTTGATGAAATTTAGTACAGAGATAGCTTACATCTCACATAACACGAAACACATGAGCTTCTCACGGGATTTTTAAAAGTAACATTTTTTACGGAGTATTTCCCGTCGTCGCCTAACATTTTTCTGAACGAAATCGATTGCGTCACGAAACGAAATTGAGTTCCGTTTCCAGTTCTTTTTGTTGGTGGCTGGTTTGATCGAAGTGAAATGTCAGTTAAACCTGTATCACCAACCGAGCGGGCTGAAACGGGATGAAGCCAAATACATACCGTTCACGTACAACGGACGGTTAAGTCTAAGTGCGGAACTGAAACCCAAGTCATTTTGAATAGAAAAGAATAGAACGGAACGGAACAGAATAAAAATATATGTTATTCAAATAAACTTTTATAAGTAGATAAGTATGTACTTTTGAATCGTCAAATGCATCTACCACACTGGTTCGGAATGCCTTTCCTAACTATAGTGCGTTTCATCGTATACTACCTATGGTGTTATCCCTGTCTGTTGGGTGGTCATTGGCAGCATATTGGCATGAGAAGACGCAGATTTTGTTTTTTCCATTTGATTTTGGATTTGAATGACTTGGACAGACAGGGGAGCCAACATAACGCCATAGGTACTGTTCGATGAAACGCACTATATTAAAAAAGTTTTCGAAAACCCGACTGCGGTTTGCCCGTCTCTTTCAGCCCGCACATTAAAGTGCATAAAATTTTAAATTTTGATTTTTAGGGTTCCGTACCTCAAAAGGAAAAACGGGACCCTTATGTTTGTTCAACCACTTTGTTGTCTGTCTGTCTGTCTGTCTGCCTGTCTATCTGTCTGTCAGTCTGCCTGTCTGTCCGTCCGTCTGTCTGTCTGTCTGTGCGTCCGTCGTGTCTGTCAAGAAAACCTATAGGGTACTTCCCGTTGACCTAGAATCATGAAATTTGGCAGGTAGGTAGGTCTTATAGCACAAGTACAGGAATTAATGTGAAAATCGCGAATTTGTGGTTACATCAATTAAAAAAAATTTAAATGTGTTTCAATTTTCAAAGTAAGATAACTATACCAAGTGGTGTATCATATGAAAGGATTTTACCTGTACAGTCTTAAACAGATTTTTATTTATTTTTATGGATAATAGTTTTTGATTTATCGTGCAAAATGTAGGAAAAAATACCCGAGTACGGAACCCTCAGCGACTCACACTTGGCCGGTTTTTTAAGAATTATGTACCTACCTGTCCAGCTGTGGATGTCTATCGATTGATGATGTCGCCGACAATGATATACTTAGGTTCTACATCTACACTCATGTACCTAACTAAGTCTCGTCAAAAAGTAAAAAATTCAATATATACCGTTTTACTAATAGCTATAAACTTTTTATAAGGACTTATCTGTAAATGTTCGAACAGCTTTATCGGATGTAATTTTCGTTAGCCGTTTCGCCTGAAAATTTGTCCATATTTTTTGGGCAAACTGCCGAATTAACGTAAAATGGAAAAAACAGGCGAAGATAACCGTTAGTGTCACCCCTGTCTATATATCAGCGCTAGGGGACATAGAGTAGGAAATTCAGTCGTTTAAAATGCAAAGGTTTGGAAGGAAATTAATGTTTTGGCGAGCATTATTCAATTTGGCTAACGTACCGATATAAGATGAAGAAGTATTATGCGAAGCTAATTTTCTGATTACTGACTACGTAGCCTAACATGGGTTGAAACTGCTTAAAAAGTAGGTTTAAGGTAGGTAGCAAATTTGTACAAAGTATGATATGAATCGCTAAGGTTTAGAACGTCCTTTTGGCGTCCTCGAACCCAAAAATACATAATATGTATGTAATTCAAATATCTTCAAGTTAAGAGTAAATGGGCATTTTCTAGGCAAGCACGCTTTAACTTAGATCTCATCATTGCTTTCCTGAAGGCACGATCGTCACCAAGCGCAAGCCTACTCTGTAATTAAAAAAAGTATAATAAATTCTGATAAGGAGCAACGAGTATGAAAAACTCCTTTTAAAAATTTCTAAGAATACAAACTTCGCTCAGGATCAATTTCACAGAGTCTACACAATAGAGAAAATCTACATGCAAAATCTCAAGCTACCAGTCAAGTCAACCAGTTGCTTAGGATGTATTTTACTTGTGTGTCAGTTCGTCAATTTATCCTTTTATATGTACAGAATATTATGTTGATTTCCCATTAAACATATTATTTTAGGAATCCGCAACACCAAAGGTATACAAAATAAAAAAGCAGACTCGTAGGTATTGCAAAATATTCATTGATTAACTGTTCTTTTTACACTGTGACTCTAAATATTTTGCACGACGACATAGGGGGTTTCTTTTATTTTCACCTGTACCCGGCTTAACATTTCGGTAGCTGCACAGCCAAGCTATCAGATACGTTTGAAACAAATACGGAATCGTGCACACCTGTGTTCAAATTGATAGGATTCTTATCACCAATACCTATCAAACTTATCATAGTAGCGTAATGAATTCAATTCAATAATAAAGATTATTGAATTGAATTGAATTGAATGAAGTACAGTCTTAGTGCAAAAAAAAATTTAAGAGACATTTTCTCTCTCGTCTGGCTCTACAAAGATTAGCCAATGTCAATTTTGTAGTTATTTGTAACAAGTTAGTTAAACTATACAAGTATGGACCACGTCTGTGCCGGCGTTCGCCGACACACGCACGGCACCCCCTTAGAGCGCTTTCCAGTCAGTTTTAACAAAAAAAAAAACACTCCAAAAAGGCAGAGCACGCCCGCCAGCTAACACCAACACAGACGAAGTCCTTACGAGACATTTCACTGCGATTAATAGCTTATCTGGTGACAGAAGGGCTATTCGAAGACTTTGATCTTCAAGCACTGAGGAGTTTCGGACGAGATGATGTCTTAAGCTTCCCGAACGCTGCCCAGCCGTGTTGGATTCGGCGGCTGACTTCTTTCTTGAAATTGGATCTACCTAATTGGATTATGTGTCCTAGGCATACATCTGATGTGGATGCACATACGTCTATTACCACTTACTACTAAGTATCATAATCCGGTGTTTGAAAACTAGTCAAATCAGTATCTTTTTATCAAACGTTAAAACACGCGCTTAGTAGTTAATATGCGAGCTTCTATGAAACACTGGCATATGTCGTCACCATGATTTGACGCGCTTTTTAGTTTAATCGATAATTTAATATGGTTATTACACTTATAACTAACAAAGGACGTTTATTTCAGGTATTTTGGAAGACCTTCTATATAATAATCACTGAGAAATAATTTATTTTTGACATAGTCAAATACCATTTAAATTGTTTTAATATCTCCGGTATAATTTTGTATAATCTAAATTTTCTACGAAATACGAGTCAATATTCTCACGGTTGGCGCCTTTAAAATTTTCCATTTATCCATTTATCGGCGCGCCTATCAAAATCTGAAAGGGGTAACTGAATAATGAGCCAGGTCTATCCCAGCCGGTCGTAAATCACGTGATCCATAAACCTTTCCGAAATTCAACTAATTTCTCGAGGGACCAGTTAAACAAGAATCGTGGTCACTTCTAAGTGAACAGCGGCTTCTGTGCTTTGTTTAATCTACTCGCGTACCTTAACTAGAGTAATTGTTTCGAATGTAAGGCGTAGTGTCAGAGTGAACGAGAGTGAGAGGCTTGACCTTGAATCGACAATCTTTCAAGTATCTAATACGAGGGTTGAGCCATGATGCCTATATTGATGTGAATGATTAAAAAAATAACTGAATGACATTGGAAAGATCGACGATTCAAATCGAACCATACGCGTTGCACTATTGCCGTATCTATCGCCTCTACGTATTTGTCATAGGAACTTCTTACTACTTTGCAAGAAATTCCATAAAAATAGTATAATTTCGAAAGAGCAAATCCATTTTCAACTTACTCCAGTTGCAAGCCAGTACAAATCAGCATTTATTTTAATTAATAAGCTTGCTCCACTAACTAGCCAATACAAAAGCAGCATTATTATTGACTCTTGCCACCGCCTTGTGTGATGTAACCTATATTTGCAAATCGTTCCTAGTCTGACCTTAGCTCAGGCATTAAGTGATTGTTCAAGCCGCTTGTTTGGTAAACTACTACAAGTTATGCTCTTAATAACTTAGCCTGTACTTATTATGTATTAAACTTTGAAGCTTGAATAGCTTGACTGTCAAGGAGTGGATTGCTTTAGCTCCATCCTTTGCATTATTGCTTTATAGCTACTCCTAACACAATATTTACGCAAAGTTGGGAGGGAAAGGGGTATTTTAGTCATATTCAGCATGACTAATATTCTTCAAAAAATGTATAGGTACCTACATAAAGTTTTCGTAACAACTTTTTTTTTCTCTTTATTGGAACACAAACAGCTTTTACAGTTTTGCTTAGCTAATTATTTCTAGTTAGTACATATGTACTAACTAGAAATAATAAGCTAAGCAATACTTAATAGGCATATGCCTATTAAGTATTCACTTATTTACATTATATCTATAGAATTTTATGCGGGAGTTAGTTAGGTTAGTAACTAAATAAAATTAACAATTTGTGCAAAGGAAACAAATAAATAAACCTGACTTTGCCTTCATTTGCAAGTAAATTATTATTATTAAAGGAGAGCACTGTCGCCTAAGACACAGGTTTCCACCTATTTTAGGGACAGTAGATCTTCAATAATATAATTTTAATCATACAAATATCTTTTGTTTTTCAAAATATTCTTGTTTTAGATATCATGTTTATATGTAACAAATTGTAACACAATTATTCACAAAAATTCACAAAGTACTATCTCTGTTGTACACGAAACTTAAAATCCTGGATAGGTATTATTATTAATTTCAGTTTAGTAAAAATGTTAGTTTTAGTTTCGTGTACAAAGGAATGAATAGGAGAATTATAACTGTGAGCACACAACTACATATTTGTTTAAATAGTTGTGTGCACAGTATCATACTGTGTATTGTGTGTACAAATAAGTATTATAGATGCACCTAAGTTATTAAGATGTATGACTTTGTTGAAATAAATAAATTTGAATTTGAAAATTTGAATTTGAAATCCGATAGCCTATATTCTTGAAAGCTGGAGTACATCCTAATTTATTTTGGCAGCGCTTGCAGCAAGAAATTCAGTATCTATTTTTTATTAATTAGCTTGCTCCACTAACTAGCCAATACAAAGGTGCACAATTATTGACTCTTGCCACCGCCTTGTGTGATATAACCTTTATTTGCAGGTCGTTCCTAGTCTGACCTTAGCTTGGGCATTAAGTGATTGTTCACGGTGCTTGTTTGGTAAACTATAACAAGTTATGCTCCTATACGCTTACCTCGTGAATAATGTGTATTAAAGCATTTTGTTACAAAGTTGCAAAGAACATGACTAGAGTAATTTGCAAGAAAATTATGAAGTTGCTAGATAGTATAGTTGAACCCTTAAAATAAGGCTCCGTTTTCACCCTTTGGATAAGGTACCCTAAAAAGGAGAAACAAGCTGACATATGAACCTATAGTCACTAACCACTGATCTAGAAACTTAAGATTTTGCGTGTAGGTTCTGTGTATAATTAGATCCTCACTAAGAAAGGGTTTTTATAAATCAAACGCACGCGGGTAAAGCCGAGGGCAAAAGCGCGATGAAGAGATTATTATCTCATTCTAAAGTTGATTTCAAACTACGGAATATAATATAATACATAAATATCGCTCACCCTACTTTTAAATGTCACCGTTCACACTTAGTTATTACACAGTTATTTATATATTATATTATATTTCCGTAGTTTGAAGGCAACTTAAGAGTTTTTTTTTTTAAATTATATAGACTAGCGCTTGGCTGCAATCAGACCTGCTAACAAGTGATGATGCAGCCTAAGATGGAGCGCGCTTGCCTAGAAGTTGCCTATTCACTCTTGACTTGAAGGTACCCATATTATAGGTGGAAGGGAAAACTGACGCCGGATCTGACAATCTGACTAGGTACAAATCCTAGCTAGCTTAATATAAAGATAGATTTAAAAGTGAGATATAATGACGTAACCTCGTGACCGCTTGGACTGTTACCGTAGGGCTGTCACCAATTTTACGATAAAGATTATTTTATACCAATTTATTGCTTAACTTTTCGAGGATGTTTTATTACTGAAGTTGGTATCGTGCGTGTCTAAAATCGCGCAGGCACAGGTCACATCAGAGCTAGCCTCTGCTGAAGACATCAGCATTTCTTCGACGCATCCGATGCGGCCGACTCTTACTGCTGATGTCACTAGCAAAAAATCGAATAGCTTATTTTAAATTAAAATTAGGTTAAATTAGTTGTCAAACAACCGAAACACTGACAAATACCGGGAAAACGCAATACAAAGAAAACTGTAGTGTCTAGTACAAAAATGTTGTGAGATAAACAGGTCGAGACAGGGTCTGTTTATTGGACGCAATAACAAAGGTCCGAAATAAATCCGTTGCCAGCGTTTGAGGGAGAGAGGATCCCGGATATAAATTCTGTGTTGGTGATTTTGTCTGTCCATTTTCAAGGTTCGGAAGGGTGCGAACAGCGGAATCCCATAATTAAGCCTCCGCTGTCTGTCCGTCTGTCTATCAGTTGGCTGTTTCTCGTAAACCATAACAAGTGGAGAGTTACAATTTTCACAGAATATGTATTCTATAGCCGCTATAACAACAAAAATATTTTTTTTTAAATAGCTGATTAGAAATTTAAAAGTGTAATTTCTACTATTATATGGAAACCATACGCACCGCGGACATAAACGACATGAAAGAAATAATTATATTAATAAATACATTATATTGACAACCCGGGCAAAACGCGGGCAAAAGCAAATTTAAAAAAAAACTAAAAAATTTAGAGGTAGGATATAATAATTGACAACCCTACCGTAGCATTCATTTCGCTATGTCAATAGACCGAGGAGGTCAGAAAAAATTTGCCTCGTTAGCAGCTTTGAGTCGGAGAAATACAAAGAATTTTTTATATAATGCACATTTTATGTCTGAAAGGCCCCGTTGTAGGCCTTTGAAAATCTTTTAAGGCTACAAAGAAAATTTTCAACGACCAAATTAGTGCTAAATACTCGTGTGAAACAAGCGTATTACAATTGTGAAAAAATTACGTACACTAATAAATTGTTGTAGAGTAAAGTGTAACAAACATTATTAGTTTATTTAATTATTAGACATCTACGGGGTCCATAATTCAAGTTAATCATGCCCCTAATGTAAACTGGTCGCCTACTATGGGCCTTATAAGACAGCTCATAGTCACTTAACGGCAGGTGGAAATCTATGCTCAGAATTTCTCAAATCAGAAATGAGGAGATCCGGATAGAAGAACTAAAGTACCTAACCGACATAGCTCAACGGGTTTCAAAGTTGAAGTGACATTGGATAATAGGCAGAGCACATGGTTCGAAAAGTCGATAGATGTTGGGGTCCCAAGGCGATTTTGGACGGAAAAGCAGCATTTATAGACCCCCACTTCGTAGACAGACGCCATCAATTGAGTGGGAGGGAATCGCTGGATTCAGGCAGCTCAATACCGTGTAGGAAGTCCCTGCAAGAGACCTAGTATCAACCATATCTCTATTCCATGATATATTGAATTCAATTCTAGACCTACTGTAATAGACAGGCTGTATTTATTCATTCGTTCGTTTCATATTTTGCAAGGTTCTCAAACATCCATTAAGAAGCTTTACTTCAATATCCGACTTCATGATTTGTTATACCTGCAACAGCAAAAGTAATAAAATCTTTTTAAGTTTGTCGTTATTGCAGCTCTCGCGGATCCTGAAACAAAGAATCAGAAATTGGCTGAAGAAAAATTTGAATTTAAATCAGATCTTGCAGAATACTGAAAAATTGCAAGAAGATTTAAAAGTGAATTTGCATAGCCCCGATGTCTTGATGGTTACAGAGACAAACTGAAAAGTTTAAGACTTAGGTTCTCAATCAAAGAACCATTCAAATTAAGAATTTTTGTCAAATAAAATCTATCACACTTTGTTACCTTGCCAAACCGTACTTTTTACTACTTACTGTTAACAAAATACTTAATTTCTTGTTGGTCTTTCCAGTAGAAAGCTTCCCAGTAGAAAAGACTTTCCGAACCAGTGGTAGGTAGATTCACTTGACGATGCAAAAGCACTTGTGAAAGTTTATTTGAATTAAAATCTACCACTGTACAAGATTATGTCCATTCTATTTTTTTTTTAATATGGCTGCCTTTTAAAGAAATGTTGTTTATTTGAATTAAAATCTACCACCGTACAAGATTACGTTCGTTCTAATTTTTTTTAATATGCCTGCCTTTAAAAAATATATTATTTGTTGTTATAGTAGCAATTCTGTGAAACTCTCTACCTATTACGGTTCATGAGATGCAGCCCGCTGACAAACTTACCCTAAATGAGAGATAGACAGACAGGTGGAGAGCGGAGGCTTAGTAACAGAGTCCCGTTGGCACCCTTGGGCACGGGCACCCCTAACAGCATCCTTGTCGGTAAAGTACCTCCCCTGGCAAACATTCGCAATCATTACCCTGTCTCAACGGGCCGGGCTCACGCGAGCCATTCGAATTGTAAAAAAACGAAGACTCAAGGTCGTTACGTGACTGAACTCGTATGACGTATGGGCGTGTCGCTTAATGTCCGAAGCGAGAGAGTATAGTAAACCATGGGTGCATGCTGCATGGGAAACGCGATATGAAAGGAAAAAGAAAAAAAAATGTTTTCTAGTTGACTCTTACCGCTATTAAGCGATAAGCCAGCCTTTTTAGGGTTCCGTATCTCAAAAGGAAAAACGGAACCGTTATAGGATCACTTTGTTGTCTGTCTGTCCGTCGTTCTGTCAAGAAACCTATAGGATACTTCCCGTAGACCTAGAATCTATAGGTAGGTCTGAGTAGTTCGGTCTTATAGCACAAGTACAGGAATAAATCTGAAAACCGCGAATTTGTGGTTACATCATTAAAAAAAAATTTGAATGTGTTTCAATTTTCAAAATAAGATAACTATACCAAGAGGGGTATCATGTGAAAGGGCTTTACCTATATATCCTAAAAGAAATTTTTATTTATTTTTATGTATAATAGTTTTTGATTTATCGTGCAAAATATTGAAAAAAAAAAACCTGAGTACGGAACCCTCAGTGCGCGAGTCTGACTCGCACTTGGCCGGTTTTTTGTACCTACATTTAAGTTTTCTTTTCGTAACCTGTAATTTGTGTTTCTTGGTGCAATGAAGTATATACATACACACATTTTATTTTATTTATTGGGTTTACCAACAGCTTGTTTCATTTAGGTACTTACATCCTAATATCCTAATAATATTATAAATGTCAAAGTGTGGATGTTTGGATGTTTGTTACTCAATCACGCTAAACAATTTGGCTGAAATTTGTAATGGAGATAGATTATACCCTGGATTAACACATAGGCTACTTTTTATCCCGGAATATAAAACAGTTCCCGCGGCATTTTGAAAAACGTAAATACACGCGGACGAAGTCGCGGGTATCAGCTAGTTAATAATAATTCAATTCTACAAAATATTTAAGCAAAATGTTAAGCTCATTATAGGTAAACACACACACATATACTCTCTCTACGGTCGTTGCTTTATTACTAAAGATCGCGTGAGCTTAGTTGATTTGATTTACTTCGCCCTAATATCCACTCATTTATCTGCTCCTATTAAATTAGCCAGTAGATTGGCCTTCTGGTCCGCTAACTGCCATGTACTTACAGTTTATAGCTCGTTCGTCATTTTAAACCGCTGTCGCCTGTGACTTGTACTTAACCCTAATATCCGCTCGTTTGTCTGTTCCTATCAAATTAGCCAGCAGATTGCCCCTCTGGTCCGCTAACTGCGCTTAATGCGCTCACAGTTTATAGCTCGTTCGTTAAATTTGTTTTACACGGATCGCTATAGGTATCATTAAACGGCTGGCCGTCCGCTTTAATAGTTTGAGTAAGTACCTAACTTAAATGATTTGAAGGTAGTCTAGATTAAATGGAACAACTATATAGTTAGTGACTCAAATTCAGAACTTAAATGTATTAAAATTGGTATGTATTCAGCTTTTAATAGTAACCTAATGCTGTGTGGTGGGTAAAAAGTTTCTTGATAAGTTCCGTAGGAACATCTACTTTCATGGCAACGTAGTGGTAATCTACGTCGTAGATGTAGCAGCTACGTCGTAGATGCTTGTATACTACCAATATAAAATTATAGTTGTAACTTGGAGTTGTAATTAACCAATCTCCAAATTCGTTTTTAACACCCGATCCAAAAAGAGGGGTGTTATAAAATTGACGTGTGTATCTGTGTATCTGTTTGTGGCATCGTAGCTCCTAAAGTAATGAACCGATTTTAATTTAGTTTTTTTTTTGTTTGAAAGGTGGCTTGATCGAGAGTGTTCTTAGCTATAACCCAAGAAAATCGATTCAGCCGTTTGAAAGTTATCAGCTCTTTTCTAGTTACTGTAACCTTCACTTGTCGGGGGTGTTATAAATTTTTAATTTACACTTGTACCCATTTAGGAATTGAACCTGGAACTCACTTAGAGTTATTATAACAACATTAATATTACCTATCTCAAAGGAATTTTCAGCACCGGAAATTATAGTATAGTAAGTATATAAAAATATATGTGTTTTTGAGTAATTTCTGTTTCTTCACTTTTCAAGCCTGTTGGGATGGCAACTCAACATGATTGAAGAGAGACCAAGGGCAAGACCGATGGTTGTACAATGAACATACTGTGTGAAACGCAAAACTGCTACACACGGATTTGCCAGAGGGGTCATCAAAAATTTCTAACTCAAATAAAGGTGTTTCTACAAAAACATAGCACTCTAAAACCCCCTGCGGATATCAAAACGGGTATGTCATTAAGAAAACACGTCCTATCCCTACCCACCCTTCAAGCACTGAGTATGGACACAATATTACATACAGAGGGTTGACGAAGCCTTCTAGACAGAGCAACCTTGCAGCAAGTGCGAGTCGAAGGAGCAACCTTTACTATACCCTCAATACAAGAGTTTACTTCTCACCAACGTTGATAGTATTTGAGAGTCAAACACTTTAGCGTTAAAGTAAAATGGGCCTTAAGAGTCTTGTTTTAATGCTCACGTTTGTACATATATTTATAGCCAGCGTTCCAAACGGAAACGTTGCGATTAATTTCGAATTTAAATCAATGGTACTGAATTTTTGACTTTAAATTAAGAAACTTTAGGTTGATTTTACTTCGAAGTTGTTTTGTTTCGACTCTCCGAATACTATCAAATTTGGTGAGAAGTAAACTCTTATACTAAAGGTCTAAATTGTTAGGATACTCAAGGATCGTCACGGTCACCACTTACCACGAGATCTAAGGCGTCGGACTACTGTATTTCTCTTTATACTGTGTTTCGGGTATCTAGTCCCATACTACACGGGTATAAGTCAAAGTTCGCAAAATTTATGACCTCGTAAAGTGTTCACCCCCTTTGACCCGTTACTTGTGAGCCGCGTATAAAAGGTTTTCTAAATTAATATTTGCATACGCCACTTTATTTACGTATTCTGTTTTGTATTTTAAATATTACATGCCTTCGGATGTCGCCTACAGAACTTAAGTGACCTAAAGCAAAATTTAGTATATCGTCTATTTTGGTACTCGATTAAAATCAATAAAATTATATAACTTGTCCGACTGCCGACGATTAGCGAGAAACTAGTTGAACTAAATACTAGAAACGAGTTGGTAAGAACGAGAATCGAGTGAAAAATCATTTTCAACTATATTTTAGCATTTATTAAGGGGAGTAGGTGAGGTTTATGTAATATTACACATCAAATCTTTAAAAAGAGCAATCGCCGAGTTTCCTGCTGATTCTTCTCAGTAGGAAAAATATTCCGAATCAGTGTTAGATGCAATTGATGATTCAAAATTACTTATAATAGTTTAACAGAATTAAAAAAAATTGATTTTTGTTTTGAACTTTATGTTTCATCAAAATCTAAATATGAACTCAATGGAAAACATAATTTCCTCTCAAATAAGGCCAAAAAGGCACACGCTATTGAACCACCTTATCAATATTAATCGAAAGCTCGCAGCATCTTTGAGCAAGGGATCTTTCAGTGACAGCACCCAATTTACTGACTTGCCAAATGGAATTTATTATCTCGAATGCAGACCGCCATTATCCCCTGTGAAATTAAAGGCCCCTCAAAGGGCTAGTGTAAGGTAATTAGAATCCCGGGGAGAGGTTATGATAAACTACCTTTTACACTGCCATGTGAGGACAATATACTGTACCTCAAAAATCACGATTTTCTGGTTTTTTTTTTTTGGGAAATTAACCATGAAATCTTTAGTAATTATCTGAAGTCTGAACTCTTTGAATTTTGAATATGTTTTGGAGTAAATTAGTATCCACGCAGTGATGTAAAAAAAGAAAAAGAAAATTAATAATATCACACTAATATTATAAAGTCGAAAGTTTGTGTGTATGTATGTTTGTTACTCCGTTACGCAAAAACCACTGGACGGATTTGGCTAAAATTCGGAATGGAGATAGATAATATCCTGGATTAGCACATAGGCTACTTTTTATCCCGGAAAATCAAAGTATCTTATAATTTTAGCTAAGAACTGTTTTGTCGAAACTTATAGTATTATAATATAAAACATTTATGTATTTGTATTCTACTATAATACTATAGTAGAAAACAAGTACTAAGTATAGAATTATTTACGAAAATAATTCTATACTTGGTACTTTACGAAAACAAAACACAGCTCATAGTAGTGACAATGTTTCTTATAACGTAAGTTTTTTTATTTCCGTTTCAAGAGCCAAGATTTTCATCCCTCAAAAAATATCCTTATATTAAAAAAAAAAGATGAAAGCAGATCCTAACGAGACATCAATGCGACATAATTTGTGTACAAAGTTGTTATTTAAATGAGTAAAATAATTTCTTTTGTCTGGCCACTAATGAAGTAAACAGTAAAGATCTTATTTCGCTTTTATGAATTGTCATGGAATTGTTTTTGGCTCCTTATTTTTGAAAATTAGCTCTTTTAGAGCGCTCTCTAGTCTAACATCTTATATTATGCGAGAGGTCTCGGATTCGATTCGAACTTGCTTTATGTGTGTAAAAAGTAGCCTTTACATATATCCACACAATTTTAAATTATTTTTTTCATAACACCCCCGACAAGTGAAGGTTACAGTAACTAGAAAAGAGCTGATAACTTTCAAACGGCTGAACCGATTTCCTTGGATTATAGCTAAGAACACTCTCGATCAAGCCACCTTCCAAACAAAAAAAAACTAAATTAAAATCGGTACATTAGTTTAGGAGCTATGATGCCACAGACAGATAACAGATACACAAATAGGTACACAGATGCACACGTCAAACTTATAACACCCCTCTTTTTTTGGGTCGGGGGTTAAAAATCACATCGATGTTGCTCCGTTGCGACGTAATCGATAGATAAACCGACAAACAAACACACTTCTGTATTTATAATATGGGTAGTGATAGCGAATGTACATATTCTATCACGTATACTCAATATTAAATAAGAAATCAATAGTAGGTATCTGTATCAATTTACCTATTTTTAACTCCCGACCCAAAAAGAGGGGTGTTATAAGTTTGACGTGTGTATCTGTGTATCTATGTATCTGTGTATCTGTCTGTGGCATCGTAGCTCCTAAACTAATGATCCGATTTTAATTTAGTTTTTTTGTTTGAAAGGTGGCTTGATCGAGAGTGTTCTTAGCTATAATGCAATAAAATCTGTTCAGCCGTTTGAAAGATATCAGCTGTTTTCTAGTTACTGTAACCTTCACTTGTCGGGAGTGTTATAAATTTTTAATTTACACTTGTATATTATCAACTACAGTAGGTATAAGTCGCGTATTGTATATACATATATGTATTATAAAATCATAAAATAGAATGCTATAGAATACTTTACAATTATATACAACAGGGCAAACTTTCAGCTGACTTCCGAGGAAAAGAGAAAATTCATGCTTAAAAAATATATCCCTTTACAAAAAATGCCTCTCGCATAGTTTTAGTGGGACACAGAAGGACGTATAACATATATATAACCTAACTATGTTTAGGATGTTGGCATCGTCGCAAAAGGCGAAGTGCATTGTCCTAGAGAACGGCATGTTTCTTGTAGGGATGTGAATAAAAGAGATACTAATATATCGATATTTTCACGTATAGCACCTAATACTGAAAATAATCAAGTTTAGAAAACGCTTTCATGGTTTTTTAAGTTCGACGCAAAAATTAGGGTGTTATAAGTTGGACGGTTTGTCCGTCTATGTGTTTGACTGTGCGCATCGTAGCGGTGCAACGGATGGACCGCTTTGCGAGCAATTTTTGTATGAAAGCTTATTTAAGGTAAATTGTTTTTAAGGTAAAGGAAAAAGAATATAAACTATGTTAAATGTCTGACGCTATGTTAAACGCTGACATGTTTGACGCTTTTTTGGAGGGGAAAGGGGAATCCCTTTCCCCTCCAAAAAAGCGTCAAACATGGTCTAGTAGTGGGTACGATAATAGTGCAGGAGGGGGGGGGGGGGGGGGGGATGTTTGAACTGCAAACCTTTCGGTTTTCAGTCCACTCCTTTAACAGTTGAGGCTTTCCTCAGCCGGTGTAGATCTCGGGCTTAAGTTTATCAATATATTTCACAGTTACTTACACTCATATACAATGGGCTCGAAATATAGTGTAAGTATTTACCGAGACTGCTAGTATATGACCTTAATATTAATGTAACCTCGATCTGATGCTGCAACTTCAATTACTGCACATGAGTGTTGTGGCCGATCTCTTCATTCCTGATATGATCGCGTAAAAACACTCCGAACTTCATTAGGTATAGTTCTTTCCATCGCCATTGTAGTAAAGTTACATCGACGCTCTCACATCACTAAGCGTCTTGGAGAGGACTCAAGAGAGGTCGCGGCCTACGTACGTTCGTTTCATTTGTCTCATGCCTGAATTGCCTCAGTCCTCCTTGCTTAGGAACTAGCCTACATGCATAAAGGAATAAGATTTTTACAATTGTTTGGTTTTTTTTTTTTCAATTCAGATTCAGAGCTCAGTTTCTATTTGTTTTTAATTATTACCTAAGTGTCTCTTTGACTGCTATAGGATCTGGTAGTAAGTGATGATGCAGTTTAAGATGGAAGAGGGTTAGTCTGGAAAGGGTAAGTTTTTTTTCCTCTCTTGTCTGGCTTTACACTGATTAATACAATGTCAAGTTTGTAGTTATTAACAAGTTAGGAAAACTATATGAAACTATATGTATAACAGACTTCGTCTGTGCCGGCGCCCGCCGACATACACGCGGTGCCCCTTTAGAGCGCTTCCCAGTCAGATCCACCACCAATAAACAGCAGCAGAACACAAAAACCGGCCACTTCTCACTAAAAACACTCCAAAAAGTCACAACACGCGCGCCAGCAAACGCCACCACAGACGAAGTCAGGGTAAGTTTGATAGTTTTATAAAGCTTCATCACACTGTTGCCCTGGTGTAGAGCAACAGTGTGATATTGCAGCACACAAATAATCGCAATATTCAGTACTGATTGAATCATAATTTAATTACGTTTTTGAGGGTTATGGGTACTTTGCCTACTGGCGATTGAATACTATGGGATGCCAAGATAGCTTTCGAACCAAATTAATCTTGAAGGAGTATGGCAGCTTTTACTAAACCCATAAACAGGTTTCTCTAGGCAAAAGCCGAAAAACTAAAGCCTACCACCAGACAAGTGAACTCCAATTGAACCTCCAGAATTGAAGCACCCCCCCCCCCCCCCTCGATTGCGAATTACCCCGCAGATCGAATTATGAAATCTATACTAATAAATAAAATTGGAGTGTCTGTCTGTAATTTCGAAATAACTACCTCATATTAAGCTCATATGGTTATTTGAACGATACCATAACTGAATCACACGTTTTTAAAATTTTTGTCTGTCTGTCTGTCTGTCTGTCTGTCTGTCTGTCTGTTTGAAAAGGCTAATCTTTGGAACGGCTGAACCGATTTTGACGGGACTTTCACAGGCAAGTAGAGGATTGACCAAGGCGTAAAATAGGCTACTTTTTTAACCGACTTTTAAAAAGGGAGTTGTGTTTTTCTACCTATGTACACCGAAATCTCCGAGATTTCTGAACCGATTTGCGTCATTTCTTTTTTAATCGATAGAGGAACTTTGCGACATTGTTTCATAAAAAATTTGGAGTCCAACTCCTCAATCCTGATGCTGCAGGGGATCTGACCAATCCACGCGGGCGAAGCTGCGGGCATCAGCTAGTACTTAATATTTTCCAAATTCTTTCTGCCAGAAATCAACCCCTGATCTATCACAGAACTCACCATTAAACTAAGGAGGTCGTCATAACAATGATGACGTTTCAAGCAAACTTTTAAACAAACATGAACTTCTAAAAGAAACAAAGAAGTATTAAAGTAGGTACGTACTCATCTCGAGATGAAGTCAATAAGTTTATAAATTATTATAAAATAAGATACTCCAAGTTTAACGTATGCCCGTATCTTGATAATGGTTTAAAAAACTTACTCCATGGAGTTCGGGAGTTGGGCGAACTTAGTTAAATTATTGCCCCAGGCGTTTCGCGTTATCGAAAATCTACAGACACTCAATACGAGCTTCGATGTTCTTCAGATATGGTGGAAAAACTTCTGTTTTGTGTGGTGTTTTACTTATCGGTGCTTTGAGAGTGAATAAAATAGAATAATATGTAGGCAAATCATTATTTTTTTGTTTTTTTTATTTTATTAGGGAACCAAAACAGATTACAATTCTAAACTAATTCCTCAATTACCACATTTGACTCCTATTGTAACCCTAGGTCGCACAACATGAGTAATCACACTAATATATTATTATAAAGGCGAAAGTTTGTGTATGTGTATGTATGTTTGTTACTCCTTCACGCAAAAACTACTCGACAGATTTGGCTGAAATTTGGAATGAAGATAAATAATAACCTGGACTAGCACATAGGCTACTTTTATCCCGGAAAATTAAAGAGTTCCTACGGGATTTCGAAAAACCTAAATCCACGCGGATGAAATCGCGGGCATCAGCTAGTAACACTATATTATGTTCCCAATATAAACACCTAATACACAATATAAATAATAATCTAACAATTATTAATTATTTGAGCACCAATATTCTATTATTTTACTAAATAATTTTAATTATTTATATAAAGAAGATTATGGATTAATGAATTATTGTTCTGTTAAACCATACGAATTAAATTGGTTTTAATCTTTAAGCCAAACTTATTTTTAACCCCCGATCCAAAAGAGGGGCGTTATAAGTTTGACATGTGTATCTGTCTGTGGCATCGTAGCTCCTAAACTAATAAACCGATTTTAATTTAAATTTAAGTAGTAGTAGCAGCCTAAGTCTATAACACCAACTAGTACTTAGACTTGATTTAAAATTCCTTTACCAGTTTATATCGCTACTAAGCAGTCATGCAACATTAAGATTAGAAAGGCTTTGATCTTTTTTTACTACATCTTCTTTTACGACTATTGAAAAACGTTTTATTCGTAAAAATATTGCTTTAATTTGTAAAATCGTAAAAAGATATCGCCCGTCTGGCCTAAGAAAGGTGATCTTGATCAAGGTTGTCACTCTGCGTAGGTATTAATTTTTTAATCATGTCCACAGACGAACTACGGTCTGACCTGCTTACCATTCCCTAACTTAGTTTCCTAACACTGAATAATAGCCACCGAACTCATTTGACATTTGTTTTTAGTCCATTGAAGGGTTTCTACGAAAAATTATTTTTCTGTCACTCAGTGAAGCGCAATGTAGAAAGAACGTGGCCATCATTCAGTGTTAGAAAATGAGTTAGCGAATCACCCCGCTGATCGTAAAAACAATGCTGTCAAAAATTAATGCCTCATTTAGCTGCATTAAGGCTTTATTTCTATTGGAATTTTAAAGTATGTATTTTTAAACACTCCACGAATAGGTACTGCGTAAACTATTGACTGTTTGCTAAACCATAGCAATAGTTCGACAGTTAAAAGCGTTTTGACTTTTATTGAGATTTTCAGAATAATGTTATTTCAGAATCATTTCAAAATTTCAAAATACTTATGCTTGTTCGAGATTTTTTTGCGTGTATATAGGTTTACAAAATCCCTTGTATTTTCAGGACCTCTATTTAAAAAGTATACAAAAGTAGACAATGATTTTGTATCATGCGAACAAAATAATATTTCTATAAAAAATATTAAAATTGTTGATAGCCCTACACTTTTATCTTTGTCCTGTATTACGTATACAAGCCATTGGACAAAGGTTGTAATATTTTTATGGGCTATACAAAGCAGATAATATGGGTTAAATAAATATTAAAGAGTCAAAATTCGGTTGTACCGGTGTTAGATTGCTTTTAGCTAGGGTTTAACATAGCGCAAAGACGAAGCTCTCTTTTATTTTGTATTTTTTGCTCTTCTTCACTGTATCCAATGAACTGTCTGCTCGATACTCAAACATACGTCGATAATCCCGAAACACCCAAATAGGAGGTTGACGTGATGTCCCACCACACCCAGACTAGAGAAAATTTAGACATATAAAATTCCAAATAGCCCAATAGGAATAGGAGGCGCTCACCACTGCGCCGGGAGGGTACTTTGGAACGCATTTTCACGGATTCGGATCGGATGTAGTGCGTAAGCGCCCTTACGTAATCCCATACAAAAACAGAGATAGCGCTATACTAAATTCATTCCGCGGACAAGTTAGTATAGCGCTCTCTCTGTTACGTAATCCCATACAAATGATAAAGCCACACGGAGACAGCGCTATACTAACTTCATTCCGATGACAAGTTAGTATAGCGCTGTCTCTGTTTTATAATCCCATACAATTGATAGAGCCAAAAAGAGACAGCGCTATACTAACTTCATTCCGCGAATGGAGTATAGTGACTAAGTAAAAAAGCCTACGAAATTTTTGTTAGGTCGCAAATATAAAGTTGGAGGACAAGTAATTACGTAGCATGATCGATTGCCTTCGCCGGCGCCGGCCAGACGGCACAATTACACGTGGCTAATTATATACAGTACCTACTATAAAAAACAAGTAAGAAAATAGAAAATTGTTTCCTACTTTTAGTTTGTTTTTGTGAAAAATTGTAGAGCAAAATAAAATTGCGAGCATCATTATTGTACTGTTTTTATTTTCCAGCCTTGATGGCTGAGTGATAAAGATGTCTGCTTCCTAATTAGGGAGGTCGGGGGTTCGATACCGGACACGCACACTGTAATTTTGTGTGCGTCGAGGGAAAACATCGTGAGGAAACGTGCATGTCTGAGGGTTCTCCATAATGTTTTCAAAGGTGTGTGAAGTTTGCCAATCCGCACTTGGCCAGATAGACTTGCCAAACCCTTCTCATTCTGAGAGGAGACCCGTACTCAGTAGTGAGCCGGCAATTGTTAAATGGCATGTAACTGTAAAAAAAAATTTTATACAGTTACACTATAAAAAACACGTAAGAAAATAGAAAGTTGTTTCCTATTTTAGATTGTTTTTGTAAAAAATTGTTGAGCAAAATAAAATTGCGAGCATCATTATATTGTACTAAGTTCTTTATTTTCTAGCTACTAGCTGACCCGGCCCGGCTTCATCGTGCTGGAATTTTAGAAATGCTTTTAAAGAGAATACCTATAATAAAATATCTCAAGTTTCTAGACCCAGCGGTATGAGCATGTACATTAGTCAATTCAAGTCTGTCTGTCTATCTGTCCACTGTCCGTCCGTCCATCCATCCGTCCGTGTCCGTCCGTCCGTCCGTCCGTCTGTCTGGCTGCCTGTCTGTAAATCATTAGAGATTAAACCCATGCTGATGTCTAATGACCATTCGAATCAATAATGAGCAACCATTTTGAAACCAAAATACATGAGAAGTCTTTTTAAGATTCTAAATCCCTTTCTTTGCACATTACATAAGCGTACCTCTGAAGAGATTGCTACCCTACTCCCTATGTAATCAAGGATGTCAAAAATAAAATGCGGAGTAAGTTATACAAGTGTAAATTAAAAATTTATATAACACTCTCGACAAGTGGTTTTTTAAATTTTGTGTTATATTTATTGAAATGTATGAACTAATTGTAGTTAAGAAATAAATAGACCTACCTACTTAACATGTAATGTAACTAAAATTATATTTTATTCATAAGTCATAACGCACTCGGTATTATTTCACCGGAGCTGTAATTATAATTCTATAAACCCGACTCACTTCCTCGTTGAGAAAATTTGCATTTATTGCATAAGCTCAAGCGGTAAACATAATACGCGCTATTATTCATTTTAATGTTATTTCTGGATTCTGTGGTTAACGTTAAATGAACGTTTTTACTACAGCAAAAGCTACAGAATTTACATATCTAAATAAATAAAAGGAACAACTGACTGAATGACTGATCTATCAACGCACAGCTCAAGCTACTGGACGGATCGGGCTGAAATTTGGCAAGCAGATAGCTTCACTTTTGTAACCCCCGACCCAAAAAGAGGAGTGTTATAAGTTTGACGTGTGTATCTGTGTATCTGTGCGTGTGTGTGAACCGATTTTAATTTAGTTTTTTTTTTTGTTTGAAAGGTGGCTTGATCAAGACTGTTCTTAGCTATAATCCAAGAAAATCGGTTCAGCCGTTTGAAAGTTATCAGCTCTTTTCTAGTTACTGTAACTTTCACTTGTCGAGGGTGTTTTAAATTTCTAATTTATACTTGTTACTTGACTTTACTTATCTATTTTGACAGCAATAATTTAATGTAACAAATATTGTATTCCGGGAAGGGACATAGGCTACTTTTTCTCCCGGAAATTCCCGGAAAATTTCTCCCGGGATTTTGAAAAAAAAAAAAAACCAAAACATGTTATAAACAAAAAGAAAGACTGATGACTATTTTATTTACGTATCAACATATTACATCCCTACAACTCAAACCTGGAGTTTATAAACTTGTGCATATAATCATTGAAGTATGCATGTAATGACTACAAAATAAAGTAAAGTAAAAGTAAAATATTCTTTATTGTACACCAACAAGACAGTAATATATAAATAACATTATAGATTTATGTACAAAAGGCGGCCTTATCGCTAAAGTAGCGATCTCTTCCAGGCAACCTTAGGGTGAGGAGATAATAAAAATTAAAGCAAGTGGAAGGGGTGTACTAATAAAATAAAGTAAATAAACATAATGCACATATAAAATTTAAAATAAATAATTAAGTATATAATAATAATAATATTACAGTAAATAAGAACGGAATAAGGATAGGAATAGACGACAGATACGAGGAATAAAAAGTAAAAATAAATAAATAAACACATCAGATTGAGGATAAATAGAATAGTTTCAGTTTCGTTTTGAAAAAAGACAGAGATTTAGACTGTTTGATATCCAAGGGGAGAGAGTTCCAGAGCAGTATAGCGGTAACAGTAAAAGATTTAGCATAATAGGAGGAGGAGTGTGTAGGTATTTTCAGCCGTAGATTATTTTGAGAACGGAGAGATAAGGAGTGTGTGTTACATAGGTACTCAAATCGTTCTTTAAGATAAAGAGGAGTGGAAGGATTGAAGAGTATACAGTAAAGAAGATGAAGAATGTGAGTATTCCTGCGAAGTCGTATCGGGAGCCACTTGAGCTTTCGGCGGAACTCGGAAACGTGGTTATACTTTCGTAGCCCAAATATGAACCTTATACACAGATTTTGAAGCCGCTCAAGTTTGTTCAGTTGCTCCTCAGTCAGGTTAACATAACAGGTATCAGCGTAATCTAGGATTGGTAGAAGAAGAGACTGAGCCAGCGCAACCTTAGTAGGTATGGGAAGAACATTAAGAACATTATTATTATTATTATTAACATTATTAAAATAAAAAGTTATTTCAATAAAAATTCAGTGTTTTTACAGAAACAATAAAAGCTCTCAGTGGAAAAAAATAAGGGTGGCACCCTAATCAAACGCTTGTTTTAACCCTTCCCTACCTCTAAAGTGGTGTAGTAAGTATCATAGTACTCACTTATGTCAAGGGTTAAGTCAACTAAATAGATTTTGCAGTTAGATAACAATCAGGCTTATAAGGTAGCAGTTGACAGCCTTGCCCTTGAATGCGGTCTCACCTGGAGGTAAGTGATAATGTGATCTAAGATTGAAGCGGGTTTACTTGGAAGTGGTATGGCAGAACGCTAAATTGTTGGCAGGACGCCTTTGGCTGTATGTGTCGTACAGCAGAAGCCTTCCTCCAGATCAGAATAGAAACAATTTAGAAATTATAAATTCCCAAATTGCACCTGCCGGGAATTGAACCCGGGACACACAGCACCACAGCACTCACCACTGCGCCAGGGGAGTCGTCAATCTGAAGTGGAGTATATTCGTAATACGCTACACACAAACAAAATTTTGATTCTTTTTTCCAAATATACTCGTCTTAAGCTTACCTACCCCGTCGATCAAGTGGAATAGCTGAAACCCCCTTGGGGTTCAAATTCCAAAAATCCCGAAACACGATTTTCTTCATTTTTAACCAAAAGCACAAATATCAATTTCCAAGGATAAAACTCGATAAATAACTTTCATATAAACTTTTAACCCCATTGGGGATAGAATTATTCTATTTAAAGTATTTCTTTATTTTTAGCCAAAACTTTATAATAAGACCAACTTCCATAGCTATAACTTGAACAAGTGTAAATTAAAAATTTATAACACCCCCGACAAGTGAAGGTTACAGTAACTAGAAAAGAGCTGATAACTTTCAAACGGCTGAACCGATTTTCTTGGATTATAGCTAAGAACACTCTCGATCAAGCCACCTTTCAAACAAAAAACTAAATTAAAATCAGTTCATTCGTTTAAGAGCTACGATGCCACAGACAGATACATAGATACACAGATACACGTCAAACTTATAACACTTTTTTGGGTCGGGGGTTAAAAATGACGGATTTTCATACAAAGTTTCATTCCCTATTAATTAATTGCCTTAGGGGTGGAATCGATAAATCCTTTCTTAGTGACTGTCTTTGCTATAAAAGGAACCTATTGTCAAAGCTTCTAAGTCCAGGGATTTGGGCTGTTCGTTGGTAGTCAGTCAGTCAATCAGGTCAAATCTTATTACGTGTACTTATAGATGTTTATATTACAAATCCCTTGGATTTTCATTCTAGTGACCTACTTATAGTTATTTATTATAAATGCAAAAAAAAACAATATTTTTTATTAGTTCCAACCAAAGAACAGGATTATTTTCCATCGCTTATTATTTCGAACCAGAGTTTTTCTTTGGATTTTTCTTAAGCCATTGTATACCTGAGAAACTAAAAAACATTACAGCGACCTTAACGTCTAGTATCTCTATTGTTAACAAAGTTCTACTAAACCACAATGTAAAGGAGTACCTAAACTAAGCACACACGAATAACGACCGTATACCTTTGGGACAAAGATTAAAATTAAACAATGGGTTGTCCAGAAGTGGGATAAGGCGATTCAATAGAGGCTTTTACTGGAGTGTCCTTTACTAGACTGGTAACGAGGCATTCATATGCGGGAGAGAAAAAGGAGCCAAGATATCCTTTGTTGACAGGTTAATGACTTCGATTGGACGCTATTTGCCCCAGTTTTGATTTATTAGGTTGTTCTGAGCTTGGGCATTTTCCCCGTCTTTATGAGGGAATTCATTATATTTCAGGGATATCTATACAATATGAAGTGTATGTATTGTCAGTGAATCAGCTTTTGGCTTCGTCCGACTTCGTGTCACTTTATTACATTTATAATATTACTAGCTGAGGCCCGCGACTTCGTCCGCGTGGATTTACGTGTTTCAAAATCCCGCGGGATCTCTTTGATTTTCCGGGATAAAAAGTAGCTTATGTGTTAATCCAGGGTATAATCTATCTCCATTCCAAATTTCAGCTAAATCCGTCCAGTAGTTTTTGCTTGATTGCGTAACCAACATCCAAACATCCAAACTTTCACTAATTCTAATCCTAATTTATAATATTAATTAGGATTAGGATTAGAACTAGCTAGTGCGCGTGATTTCGTTGGTTTGGAATTGCTTTTTAAAAACTCGTGGAACCTTTTTGATTTTTCGAGGTGAAAGTACCCTGTTTGTCATTAAGTTTCATCAAGATCGTTTGAAACTATAAGGTAACAACCCTGCAAACAGCTGATCGAAATCGGCAGCGGAAATGAACTCGTAAAAAACTTCAGTGCACTTGGAGGACCATTACTATACTAATTTACCATGTTATCAAATACAATGTGTACATATCATTATAATATTTTGCGTTGAGATAAATTGGCAGTGCCCACATCTACCAAAAGTTACAACAATATAATGAACCGGATCTAAGGAACCGGCTTTTTAATTTGTTTACGTAGGAACGTAAACAAATTAAAAAAGCCTATCGACAAACTTCAAAATTAGAGTTGCCGTCATAAAATTAAAGATCCCAAGGAAGAGTCATTCAAACTCGATTACGAACGGGATTGTAAAATAAAACCGGCCATTTCGCGAAACTTCCAAGAGCGATTTGTTACCATTTAGCCCCCAACTCGGGTAATCTCTGTAAATACTCGATCCAAGTACTTATCAGATGGGTCTTGCTTGAAGGGTTAATTTGGCCGTGGATTGGATTAACAGAGTACTATGTCTTATTTTGATAGGTATATTGAATCACTATGATATCATCACGGATGAAACTGGGAAACAAAAAGTGCATAACAATAAATTGGAGCTAAAAATTAATAACCGTATTATTGACCCCAATATTGAAATTGCAAATACATTTGAGAATTTTTTCCAGAACATTCCAGTCATCACTACTAGTTCCCTTAGCTCTTCACCAACAGAAGCCTATGATCTTCTCAGGGCCAATGTCACTGAATGCGGTGTGTTGTTTAGGTTTGAATACGTTACTCCATATGACATTGTTAAAGTGTTCAAATCTTTACAAAGCAAAAAAACCGGAGATCTGTGGGGAATATCAGTAAAAATAATTAACAATATTATTGATATTATTGCACCATATCTAGCCTTAATTTTTAATGAGTCTGTGGATACAGGCGCTTTTCCAGATCTCATGAAATGTAGTAAATTGATACCTCTTTTTAAATCGGGTAGCAAAAGTGACCCAAACAATTACAGGCCAATTTCAATTTTGCCAACACTGAGCAAGATATTTGAGAAAATCATGCTCAACCAACTGCTTCAGCATTTCAATTTAAATAAGCTACTCCATTCTGAACAGTATGGCTTCACTAAAGGTCGATCAACAACCGACGCGGCCGCAATGCTGTTAAAGCATATATTCAATGCGTGGGAGGGGTCACAGAATGCCATTGGTATTTTCTGTGATTTATCCAAGGCATTTGATTGCGTTGAGCACGAGACTCTTTTAGTTAAATTGAGCCACTATGGAATCAAAGACACTGCGCTTGGTCTCATTGCGTCCTATCTTAGTGATCGTATTCAAACAGTATGTGTGAATGATGTGAAGTCATCCGGATCAGCCTCACTAATGGGTGTTCCTCAAGGCTCTATTCTAGGTCCTTTCATGTTCTTAGTATACATAAACGATTTACCATATGTAGTCCAAAATATTTGCGATATCGTACTATTTGCTGACGATACGTCTTTGATTTTTAAAGTCGATAGAAATAAGGACAATTTTGACGATATAAATGGTGCCATATCTCAGGTAACTCACTGGTTTACTGTAAATAATCTACTTTTAAATGCAAAAAAAACTAAGTGTATTGAATTCGCACTGCCCAATACTAAGAACACAAGTAACATTAATTTAATGATAAATAATGATATTTTGAAAATAGAAGAGACTACTACATTTTTGGGGATAACCTTAGATGCGAAGCTGCAATGGGGCACCCATATATCAACTCTTGCTGGCAAACTAAGCTCTGCTGCTTACGCGGTTAGAAAGATTCGACAATTAACTGACGTGGAGACCGCAAAGATAGTATATTTTGCTTATTTTCATAGTATTATGTCTTATGGAATCTTAATATGGGGTAGAGCGGCAGATATTGGGAGAATTTTTGTATTACAAAAAAGGGCAATACGCGCAATTTATAACTTAAAACCACGCGATTCACTTCGAGAAAAATTTAAGGAAATAGGTATCCTTACCGTAGCCTCTCAATATATTTACAACAACATAATTTTTGTAAGACAAAATATTCTTAGTTACAAGAAGGTTGGCGATCTACACAACAGGCTGACTAGACACCGTAACAGGCTTGCGACTCCTACGCTCCGTCTCAGGAAGGTCCAAAAGTCATTTGTGGGAATGGGTATAATCTTCTATAACAAAATTCCTCAGTCAATTTTGGACTTGCCTTTACACAGGTTCAAAAAATCTATTAAAAATATGCTCCTGAGAAAAGCATATTATACTATCGAAGATTATGTAAATGATAAAAAAGCGTGGATTTGAACTTCGATTCGCTCCAGCAATGCGCAGGACTTCAATTGCTTGTATACATGGCATAATATTGTATATCAAATCATTGAAAAGAGCAACCGCCGAGTTTCTTGCTGGTTCTTCTCGGTAGGAAAGGCATTCCGAACCAGTGGTAGATGCTTTTGACGATTCGAAAGAACTTGTAAAAGTCTAATTGAATAAAAACATTTTGAATTTTGAATTTTTTGAATTTAGGAAAAATATCACTAATTATTCGACATTATCTCAACCGATCGCTGGCCCACTACTAATCACGACTTCCAGTAGCCAGTAGCGATTTGTTACCATTTAGCCCCCCACTCGGGTAATCTCTGTAAATACTCGATCCAATACTTATCAGATGGGTTTTGGTTGACTCTTGGGCCATTCACCATATAACTGTAATCCAAAATTGAAGACGAGACCCAGAATCGAAATGATATTTACTATCTAAGAAGTAATGAAAAAAATTGCCGCTGGGCTTTTTGCAGAAAAGCCTCTGCGCGTCGTCGTCACGCATCAAAGAAGACATTTCGATTTTCGATTATTTATTACAAATATTTAAAAAAAGATTCCGACGAACTGAGAACCTGCTCCTTTTTTTGAAGTCGGTTAATAATAGCTGTTCTTCTGAGTGATGCTTATACATGTGTGCGGCGATTTCCTACGAAATGTATGTAAGGTAAAATCGGCAACTGGTCGCTAAACATGTGAGGCTGTGGCGAGAGGCTCGTATGCACATACCTTTAGAGTAATGGATTAATAATATGAGTGCTACAGGTTATTATTAATTAATCCTACCCTTTTTCTCTCCCGAGACGGAACAACCGTTATTTAACCATTAACGTTAAAGTTTAATGGTTAACCGCGGACTAAATGCTTTTAACTACGGGTTTGTGTTAGCTGATTTAATATTCCCGCAGGAAACATAGAAGAAATCCTGGTAAAAATATATTTCTTTGTTTAACTACTTTATAGGTACATTTAAAATGCAGTTCATGCAGTTAATCTTCATCCTGCTATAACATTTTTTTAAGGATCCGTACAACCAAATGAGGAAACGAAATCCTTACAGGATCACACGTGTGTCTGTCTGTCACAGGCAATTTGTTCCAAATTTACTAGACCGATAAGTTGGAATTTGGTGATGTGAATTCCTGTGACCTAAACGAGGTGACATTTTTGGGGATCATTTTTATTATGAAAGAGTAACCGCCGAGTTTCTTGCTGGTTGCTCGGTAAGAAGGAAAATAAATAATCACATTTTATCTGTATTCATATAGTAAAACAGACCTAAGAACTCGTGAGCTTTTTAACCCCCGACCCAAAAAGAGGGATGTTATACGTTTGACGTGTGTATCTGTGTATCTGTCCGTGGCATCGCAGCTCCTAAACTAATGAACCGATTTTAAATTTGGTTTTTTTTGTTTGAAAAGTGGCTTGATCGAGAGTGTTCTTAGCTATATTCAATCCAAGAAAATCGGTTCAGCCGTTTGAAAGTTTTCAGCTCTTTTCTAGTTATTACTGTAACCTTCACTTGTCGGGGTGTTATAAATTTTTAATTTACACTTGTTACTGCAATATAAATTCATCTACGGTCTACCATATTGTCGTGCGAAATCAATATAAAAAACTAATATGTTACAAGCAACACAAAAGTCAGAGTAAGCCAAAACTTCAAGGAGCTTAGTTACGAGAGAGCCTTCCAATAAAAAACTACTGCCCTTGATCCAACCCCTCTCTAAATGTTAGGAACATGTCGTACTGCGATGCTATAACATAATAACTCAGTTTTAGTACAACGAATGATTGATTATATTATAGGTGCCATCATTGTTACGACGACAAGAAGTTTTTAGATATTATCTGCTAAAATACATCCCACCAAAAACATTTCATGTAAAAAGGTAGCCAAGACTCACAAGTTCATAATGTTTTCACTGTTAAAAAGTTATGAGATCTCTAGTAGAGCCAAGCCCCTAGCTGAGCTTAGATTTGTGCTGGCCATGGGACCTATCCCAAGTCCAAAGTAATATAGCTCTTAAATGTTCTTGACTGTATCAAATTTATAACAATAAATAACAAATCACTCTACTTACAAGCTCTGATTCTACAAACCCTACATCTTGGTAAAAAAAGGACGGCTTGGCCGTTTAATGTTCGTAAAACTATTACATGACATAACATATTTTAAGGCCTTAAGGAATAGTTTGTTCGACAATTACTAATTTGTATTGTACTTCGTGATGTTCGCAGAAGCAATTCCGGGCTTAGATGTCATTTCAGATAAAAAAATCCACGAACTGTAAACGGCCAAGCCGTACTTTTTTTACCAAGATATAGGGTTTGTAGAATCAGAGCTTGTAAGTAGAGTGATTTGTTATTTATTGTTATAAATTTAATACAGTCAAGAACATTTAAGAGCTATATTACTTTGGACTTGGGATAGGTCCCATGGCCAGCACAAATCTAAGCTCAGCTAGGGGCTTGGCTCTACTAGAGATCTCAGAACTTTTTAACAGTGAAAACATTATGAACTTGTGAGTCTTGGCTACCTTTTTACATGAAATGTTTTTGGTGGGATTTCATTTCTTTTTGGCAGGTGCCCTAGATTTTTTTGGATCTATTTTTTGTAGGTACATCATTTTCATGGCCCACTCTCTATCGTTACCTCTTTTTTTTAAAAGCTTTTATTCAACTTGCAATGTACTCGTATGTAACTATGTTTGTTCGGGTGGAATCTTGCAACTCAATTTTGAAGCAGATATACCAAATTTCAGTCTTTTAGGACTTCAGGAAACACAGATAGATACTTGGTACGTTTGATAAATCTGCCACGGACATCTTATCCTGAAAACTTTAGAATTCGAGCAACAGATTTTACAGATATGCATCTCATATACGAGGGGATGAAGGGGGACCCGATTTCTTAATTTATCTGTTGTTCATAATTGTTGAAATTCCTACTTAATGCCAAATTTCAGTCTTCTAGAACTTCAGAAAGTACCCTAGAATTTGTGACTAGAGGTTTTGAATGTCGATAAATCTGAAACTATGAAAGCTAGACAATTGATACTCAGTGCGTTTAATGAATCTGCCAAGGACATCTTACCCTGAAAATATCAGCATTCTAGCGACAGAATTTACAGATTTGCTTTTCTCATAAGAGGCGTAGAGGGGGAAATTTTCAAAGTCTTAATTTTCCTGTAGTTTGTATGCAATTTATAGTCTACATACCAAATTTCAGTCTTCTAGGACTTCGGGAAGTACCCTAGAATTACAGACTAGAAGTTTGGCTGTCAATAAATCTGAAACTATAAAAGCTAGACAATTGATACTCAGTGCGTTTAATAAGTCTGCCAAGGACATCTTATCCTGAAAATATCAGCATTCTAGCGACAGAATTTACAGATTTGCTTTTCTCATAAGAGGCGTAGAGGGGGGGAATTTCCAAAGTCTTAATTTTCCTGTAGTTTGTATGCAATTTCTAGTCTACATACCAAATTTCAGTCTTCTAGGACTTCGGGAAGTACCTTAGAGGTTTTGAGTAGAGGTTTTGATGATCATCAGTGAGGGACGAAATCGGCGTATTTTAGGTATCAATAAATCTGTAACCATAAAAGCTAGATATTTGATATTTGGTATATTTGGTAAATTTGCTGAGGACACCTTATACTGAAAATTTTAGCTTTCTAGCGTCATCCAGACCGAAGTTATGACGGGTCGAAAATACGGCGAAACACTTCGAGAAAAAGGTACGTAGCGCCCCGGCCGCCGCGTTTGGCTCGCCTTGGCGGGGGCACTGCCGTGCCCCCTGATAATAAGCTGTAATAACTTAGTGGTTAGGCCTCCTAATCAAAGGTAGGGGGTTTGATCCGAGCACACACCTCTAAAACGCAGTTATGTGCATTTCAAGTAATTAAATGTAACTTGGTTTAGCGGTAAAGGAAAACATCGTGACAAAATCTACATACCTGAGAGTTCTCCGTAATGTTCTCAAAGATGTGAAGTCTGCCAATCCGCACTTGGCCAGCGTGGTAGACTATGGCCAAAACGCTTTTTACTCTGAGAGGAGACTCGTGCTCTGTACTGATGATGATGACAATGATGATCTACTAAAATATGCTAAAGGTTATTTGGAAATGGAAAAAAGAAAATGAATCAAATTAATAAGGATAAAAGCTTAATTCAAATCAAAGAATCAAATTAAATTTTCCATGCCATAGAAATTCAAAAATGGTAGATTAAATACCATGTAACCATAAATAATGGCCTATGGCTAGTTATTGTTTTTGAAAAACACCTTAATAAAAGAAAAACTTCACGATAATTTTTAGGAATTGATCAAGCTAACAATTATAGAAAGTATTTAGATAAGCGAAACTATTTTCGAAAATTGGAATTTTGTATGTCGACAGAAAGTTGAATGCACTCATAATATAGTCCACATGTAAGAAAAAATATTTTCTCGCACGCTTTACAACTGTAGCCTAAGTTGTGAAAAGCTAAGACCTTGTTCTATTAGTAGCTCAGTGACATGACCCGAGGTAGATACGATTCTTTTGCGTATCGTTCGCTGCTTTTTACGAACTATCCAAAAAAATAAGGTATTACTTTTAAACTTGTATCGAAATAAAAATAAAAATAAAACTTAGTATGTATGCATGCAGTATTATTAAGTCAAAGGTGAATATTTATTTATTTTTCACTTGTGGATTACGCAAATTTCACGAGCTTTTGTGTAATTGTAAAATTACATGTCTACGTCATAATGCTATCTGCCCGCCTTGCCCGTTCCGTCAGGTAGTTTGATATGTGCGTTGATATCAGTCAGTCAATCAGTCAGTCATCTTTTCCTATTTAAAACCCCCGACCCAAAAAGAGGGGTGTTATAAGTTTAACGTGTGTATCTGTGTGTCTGTGTATCTGCCTGTGGCATCGTAGCTCCTAAACTAATGAACCGATTTTAATTTAGTTTTTTGTTTGAAAGGTGGCTTGATCGAGAGTGTTCTTAACTATAATCCAAGAAAATCGGTTCAGCGGTTTAAAAGTTATCAGCTCTTTTCTAGTTACTGTAACCTTCACTTGTCGGAGGTGTTATAAATTTTTAATTTACACTTGTTATATATTATAGAAGATACCTGACTCAATTGTGGAAAAATACTCACATTTTTCAACAAACAATTCTGTCCGAATCGCAAAGTTATATTTAAAAAGTATCTACTATACGTTTAGGAAGGATTTTCCTTTATCACTAGTAGAGAGTGATTTAGCCGGAGGTACAATTCGATTGCTTGGCACCGCGCCTTAACACTCGTACGAGGAAAATACATAAACTCCGTAGGTATTACATAAAAGGATTTGTTGAAGCCAACATTTATTTTTAAACTAACTGATATCCACGACTTCCTAGTTGGTTAGGTTTTCAAAATCCTTTGCAAACTTTAATTTTTTGGGATATAAATACTTACCTGTCTCCAGGATGCATGCTCTAGAAACCTGTTAAACGGTTTGTCTGTCTATCTGCTCGCTTTTCACGGCCCAACAATCAAACCGATTTTGATGAAATTAATTTTATTTATTAATTTATTTTATTTAGCTTACATCCTAGGCACGGACATAGGCAAATTTTTATCCCGGAAAATAAATCAAAGAGTTCCCACGGGATTCTTAAAAGTCCATCCGTTTAACTGATTTATATGAAACTAGCCTACGACTTGGCATTGCGAGTCCCAGAAATTGCAACTTTTTATCAAGGCAAATCAAAGAGTTCCCACGGGATTTAAAAAACCTAAATCCACGCGTACGAAGTCGCGGGCATCAGCTAGTAAGATAATAAACAGACAGATAGATATACCTACTTTCCAATTTAACCTGATTACCTGAGACTTATTTAAAAGGTCTGAACCAATGATAGATAAGAATTAGTTCGCCCTTTATACTAAAATTGAAAAGTTATTGATGATTTTTGTTCAAAGGATAGCATTACCCGAGTAAGATGTCGGCAAAAATCCCGTGTCACTCAAAAAGGAACATTGCATTTCATGTTGAACGTATTTGAACATGCTCCGAACAAACTTCGCGCATGAATTTATAAAACTTTAGCTGTTTAAATCTAACCGCATTTGGTTTAACTTGCTGCGGGCAGCTTCGTTGCTTTGCTTTGTACTTACCTACTCCTGGTTATACAATCAAGCCGAGATGTTGTTTGAATTAGGTAAAGGATACCTAAGCTGTTTAGGTATCTATAAAGAGAAATCATGGGCCATATGGCCGGGTGAGGTAATTTGGGAAATATGACTTTCTTACAGTATACTTCATCTCATTATATCGTCAATCCACTACTGAACAAGGATCTCCTCTCTGAATGAGTAGGCCTTCTGAAGGGGTTACGACTTCCGATTCAGTGCGTGGTAGGTTGTGGTAGAGTCTTTATGCTCTCCTTTTTGAAATAAATAATTTTTTGCATGAATATAGTTAAAGACCTGGAGTGTAAGATAGGCAATTTTTATCCCAAAACATTAAAGATTTCCTACGAGATTTAAAATAACCTAAATCCACGAGGGTACTTATCATCAAGTTATAAAACCTAGTGTCAGTAGAGTGGTAAGTAACTCATACTAACACTCTAACACCAAAGAAAAAGGAATTTGATGTAACATCCGTTAGGTCTATTTTTTTCGTATAAATATAGCCTATGTCATCCGGACCTTTACAACGAATCCACTGACACCTCATTTATCAAAATCGGCCAAGTGTTTAGGCGCTACGATGGAACACACAGAATCTGGATACTTACATACATACATCCATACATACATGGTTTTGCCGTAGTCGGGTAAAAAATTGAGTCCCGAAACTCAAAATGCTATCCCGAACCCTGTGTTGATAATAGCGAAGTGATTTGTCAGGGCCTCAATGTCGCGTATCGTTGCGTGCCCCCCGGCAGTTACCGCTTGGACCAATCCATTCTGCCCCTGACTTTTGCTACCAATACGGACAAGTTTGATATAGGTCTGACTCCATCAATGTAAATGGGTTTTTTCAATTCGCAAGGACTTTTCGCACGGGTTGATTTTAGGCATCCATCAGACAATAAGTTCTGAGTCAATCGTGAGTGATGAATGATTGATGGAGCAAGAATTACCTAGATATATGTCATGCAAACATTTGTCATCGCACACAGTATGTTGTCCATCTGCTACTGTAGACAATGGCAAAGCTGACAAAAAAAAAGTCTAATTATTTAATGTTTTATAACTTACATAAAAATAACCTCAACTCATCTCGCTTCCGAAGCTTATAAGTACTATCCCAAACCCTGTGCTGATAATAGCAAACCTCAATGTCGCGTATCGTTGCATGCTCCCGGGCAGTTACCGCTTGGACCAATCCATTCTGCCCCTGACTTTTGCTACCAATACGGACAAGTTTGATATAGGTCTGACTCCATCAATGTAAATGGGTTTTTTCAATTCGCAAGCACTTTTCGTACGGGTTGATTTTAGGCGTCCGTTAGATGATAGGTTTTGCAATCATCAATTTTGCATCAATCAATTCTACCAATCATCAAGAGTAATAAATGTTCTACTTACTTAACGAACTATGGAGTGAGCTATGTTGGGTATTACTCTCAGGGATAAAATCTGGAACGAGGAAATTCCCAGAGGAAAGAACAAAAGTGACCGACATAGCTCAAAGGATTAGCAAGCTGAAGTGGCAAGCGGCAGGTTATGTCTGTCGCAGAACCGACGGCCGATGGGGCAAACATGTTCTGAAGTGGGGACTGCGTACTGGTAAGCGCAGTGCTTTAGACTAGCGTTTGGCTGCAATTAGACCTGCTGGCAAGTGATGATGCAGCCTAAGATGAAGAAGATGCCTATTCACTCTTGACTTGAAGGTATCCATATTAAAAGTTGAGGGGACAACTGATGTCGGAAGGGCGTTCGATATCCAAGCGGTTCGAATAAAAATTAGATGGTTTGTTGGTTTATTGGTTTGTCCTGTAATCACGCTGCAACGGAGCAATGGATTGGAATGATTTTTTGGCATGAATATAGACCTGAACAGTGAACAAAGAGTTACCACGGGATTTTAAAAACCTAAATTTACACGAACAAAGTCGCGGTAATCAACTAGTATTAAAATAAGAATCAAATATCGTTTGTATGTAGCGTACTACGGACAAACTCCTCTTAATAAACAGTTTACTTAGGATAATTGTATGGATTGTTTATCTTCCGCTAGTTTCGAACTGCTTTGACTAGTTTACTAACTAAAAGCTTTCTCTGATTTCTCTATTTCATATTCCTATTCTTTTGCTATTTTAACACATTTTATTTGTATTACCCTTGTCGCTTTTTTTTTTAAATTTGATTTAGGCACAAATAAATAGACATTCTAAATTGGTAACTTACAGGTAGAATTCGTTATACTCGTTCCAATATCGAAACCATCCCTTAGTTAAGTCATAATAAATCTATGTAATAAGACACGCATTTTTTCTATATGATGAAAATTAATGAAAATTACAACTAAACTTAAAGCTATCCTTGTTTAATTAGTAATGAGTAATGACTATACAAATATCCCGTGTGGAGTGTTAGTAAGAATACTATTTGCACTTCCGCGCTGAACAGCTAGGCTGATCCTTCGCGCAAGAAATGATCCAACCTTACAGTCTGGTTCTCTGTTTTTTCGTAAATCTTAAATTTAAGCGAATATTTCAGTGGCTTGAAGCGACTTATGACGTAATTTGTTATTCTCAATTGGAATGCATAGTTTACTGCTTAAATTCATGCTTTAGTATGAGTTAGGAAGCTATATTTTCTGACCAAGATTTTTTTTTAAAAAAAATTATGTCTCTGTCATCGTGGATTAACCTTTGTTTTGGAACGGCTCAAATATACCTAAGGCAGATTAGATAAAAAAGATTCTGGGAGCGCTTGTCAACCTACGTCAGCCTCAAGATTTGGAAATGAAAAATAGAGTAACCGGCATGTAAGTAACCGGCCAAGCGCGAGTCAGACTCGCGCACCGAAGGTTCCGTACTCGTGTGTTTTTTTCGACACTTGGCACGATAGACGAAAAACTATTACATATCAAAAAATCCACACTATAATATTATAAATGCGAAAGTGTGTCTGTCTGTCTGTCTGCTATCTTTTCACGGCCCAACAGTTTAACCGATTCCGACGAAATTTGGTACTTAGCTTATATTCCGGGGACGGACATAGGCTACTTTTGATCCCGGAAAATCAAAGAGTTCCCACGGGATTCCTAAATACCGATCCGCTTAACCGATTTGTATGAAATTTGATACCGAGGTAGCTTGCGTCCCTGTAATTGACATAGGCATTTTATCCCGGAAAATCAAACAGTTGCCACGGGATCTTTTAAAACCTAAATCCACGCGAATGAAGTCGCGGGCATCCTCTAGTCTTAAATAGTACTAGCCGATGCCCGCGACTTCGCCCGCGTGAATTTAGGTTTTTGAAATCCCGTGGGAACTCTTTGATTTTACGGCATAAAAAGTAGCCTATGTGCTAATCCAGGATATTATCTATCTCCATTCTGAATTTTAGCCAAATGCATCCAGTGGTTTTTGCGTGAAGGAGTAACAAACATACACACACACACACACACACACACACACACACACACACACACACACACACACACACACACACACACACACACACACACACACACACACACACACACACACACACACACACACACACACACACACACACACACACACACACACACACACACACACACACACACACACACACACACACACACACACACACACACACACACACACACACACACACACACACACACACACACACACACACACACACACACACACACACACACACACACACACACACACACACACACACACACACACACACACACACACACACACACACACACACACACACACACACACACACACACACACACACACACACACACACACACACACACACACACACACACACATACAAACTTTCGTGTGTGTGATTGATTGATGATTGTGATTCACAATTAGTGTGATGTGATGGATAGTATGGATTAAAGAGTAAAAGAGTCAAGTAGATCAAAATATGTATACCGAAAGCTCACAAGAGCGCTCCAAGTCGATAACATGTTGCAACTAGCAGTTCAACTTAGATTACATTATGTTACCGTACGTGACCCGAGTACTGTTCTAGAATATTCTAGACCTCGCCCTTATTCATAAAATGTTTAAGTTTTAATTAATAAACTTATATGTTTGTAAGTTTGGCTGTAGTTTACACGGAACTGTGTCGTTTTCTCTTGTGAGGGTAATCTTGTTAGATTAACTAATTATTCCATAGTTCTAACAAGTTCATAATATAATAATTCTGTCCAAGAGTTGTTATATTAGTAGAGTAGCAAAACGTCCTGCTAAATGGCTTATGACTATACTTTATCCACGGAGAGAAGTCAGTATAGGGCTCTCTCTGTTATGTCATCCCATCCAAATGATAAAGACAAAAAATACAGTTAACCATTTAGTACCCAATAGTGCATTTTGATTTTCAGAAAATTGGAGCTTTGCCTGATTTAACGTCATCATCATAAAGTCATCGCTGGTCCACTATTGAGCAAAGGTCTCTTCTCAGAATGAGAAGGATTTAGGCCATTGTCTACCTCACTGGCCGATCGCGGATTGCTAGATTTCACACACTTTTGAGTATGTTATGGCGAAATCTCAGGCATGCGCCTTTCCTTACGATGTTTTTCTTTACCGTTAAAGCAAGTGCAGGTATTGAATTGCTACAATTCTTTTAGCAATGCCTCGTCTGTCTAATAGATATACCTAAATCATGAAATCAAAAACAAACAGCGTCTTCTGAGAGGTAAAAAGTGAAATAAACCTTATTTTGAAAACAAAACTCAAGTGTTTACTTTCAAACTCCAAGTAGATTCGTATAATGTATTACGTACTACAGAAATCTTAAAAACATTTTGGTTGATGAATTATTCAGAACTCTCTACTTACTTTTCTTTTAAAAAATTTACTTTCAAACTAGAGAAAGCTATTTAGTTGAGTGTGAATTAATGTTCTCATACTTTCAATTGATTAATGGTGCCGCGCGCTACTTTTGAAAGTATTTTAATTTTGTATTAGCTCGCCCGCTTTATACGAAACAGCTCTTACGTATGAATGCTATCGGATGATAGGTTTACTCTCCACCCTGATCTTACCAGCGCCATTCCCTAGAGCCACGATTTGTTGGCGTAAGCGAAAACTTAAGCTTCATTTACGCCAGAGCAACATAATGCAACATTGCGGCATGCCACAAGGTCGCATGATACAAAATGTAGCAAGAATTTTCGGAAATTCAAGACTGTCGTTCCATATTATTGCAATTGTACAGCACGATGTTGTCTTGGCAAGACTACCGCACGTTGCTTATTTTTTTTATTCTGATCCAAGTTAACCTTTGACTGCGATCTCACCTGACGAAAGTGATGATGCAGTCTAAGATGAAAGCGGGCTAACTTAGAAGGATAGAAGTTTTTATTAAAACCCATGATCGGTTTTACACGGCATTTTATTAAGAGAATCCACCCTGACGGTCCCCCGTCGATTACCCAAGTATGATAACCGCAAAACTTATGTAGCATTCTACATTGTTGCATATTGTTGCTCCGCCGTAAAACAGAATTTAGTGTGGTATGACAAGCGATAGGAAAATCTTAGGTAAGTCAAAGTCTAAATCATTTATTCAAAGTAGGTACAATTGTACTCCTTTTGATGGTCGAAATTGTTAAACTTGTGCGATATAGTGGTGATAATTAATTACATTACTTAAAACTAAAGCTACGAGTAAAAATAAAATAAGGCGCATTTCGTTCCATAGGTCGCCATACATTTTGTCTTAACAGTGTCCCGTCTAAGCGCCCGGTGCGCTTGATGTATCAAGTACCTAGAACGTATACTCAAGAATGAAAAAATTAAAACCACACCTTTCTCTTTTTTTTTAAAGTTCAATCAGGTGTAATATCTTTAAATTAGAGGGATTAATAAGAGATGCGACCAAACGTGAGAATTTAATCTAGATACTGGCTAGCACATGTAATAGTTGCGCTAATTACCCAAGGATTTCATGTTAGACTAGCTCGGCTTACGGAGGGGCAAAGCAAGGACGTGTTCATATCAAGTTCAGTGCACACGATCGATTTGCGACCTTTCTGACTTTTATATTTTATACCTATCTATTGGAAAATACCAAAGCTATTTCAAAGCTTTTTTTTATTAAAAAGATTGACATTTATGTAACCACACTAAGGTTATAGCTGACCTTGAAATAGTGGAGGTAAGTGGGCAAATGAGGACGGTGGAGGATCGTGTATGGTGGAGCGCTTTGCATAATGTCCATGTCCAGAAGTGGATGCTTGCAGGCTGATAGATGGATGCATGAATATTATAAATGTGAAAGTGTGTTTATTAAACAAACAAACTTTCGCATTTTGTTTAAACAAACGTTTGTTCTTCAATCACGCTGCAACGAATCAACAGATCAACGTGTTTTTCGCATAGGTATATTATCATACTTGTATAGTTGAATATCTGGAGAGTAACATAGGCTACTTTTTGTCCCGAAAAATCAAAGGATTCCCACGGGATTCTTAAAAAATTTAAACCCACGTAGATGCAGTAGCAGGCTTCATCTAATTACAGAGATAGCTTGCACCCTGGAAACAAGCAATAGGTTAAATTCCAGAAAATGAAAGAGTTCCCACAGGATTTTACGAAACTAAATGCATATGGACGATGTCACGGGTATCATGTAATACACTCATGAAGTCAAAATTCTATTGTAGTTAGTTGAAAAAGCAAGTATAACCTTGTCCTAACACTTACAATGCATCTAGGTCGTATGTACGAGATGCTAATTACGCCACGGGATGAATGTAGTAAAGGTGTAATTCGTATTCACTCATTATCATATTTTCGGTTGGGGAAACGTAAATATTTGTCTAAAAATATACTCGCATTTTAGTGGTGTTTTCACTAGTTAAACTATTCCTTTTCAAACCATTTTTGACCTTTTGATTTTCATTTTGTCCGGGGTAGGATAAAGTGCTTTGGTGAATTAAAGATTTTAAAACTATTACCTCAAAATTAATTAAGTACATCGGGTGGTACTTTTTCGATATGTTGAGGTTTTTTTATTCAAAAACGCTCCGGATGTGATACCCAAGTGAGATGCGGGTTCAAATCCCGCTGATTCTGTAGTTTTTGGCTTAATACTATAGTTAAAATTAAAAATACATAAGAGTTGCTAATTTGATTAGTTGACTGCATTGATGTAGGAGAAATCTACCTAAATAAACGACGTATGACGTATCTATACGTGACGGACCTTTAAAAATTGCTCTTCAAAATTACTAAATGCAACAGCCCAATAAATAACAAGTGTAAATCAAAAATGTATAACATCCCCGACAAGTGAAGGTTTCAGTAACTAGAAAAGAGCTGATAACTTTCAAACGGCTGTACCGATTTTCTTGGATTATAGCTAAGAACACTCTCGATCAAGCCACCTTTCAAACAAAAAAAAAACTAAATTAAAATCGGTTAATTAGTTTAGGAGCTACGATGCCACAGACAGATACACAGATAATAACACCCCTCTTCTTGGGTCGGGGGTTAAAAACCCGAAGATCACAATTTAATGTGATAATACTCGTAAATGAAGAGCTGTATAGCCACATAGCCACTACAATCACAAGTCGAATCAACGTTATTGTTCTATATTCTAAACCGTAAATTTTCCACCCGGATCACGTTCGCATTTGCAAGTGAATCGATGCAATATTTCCACGGGGCAAGGAAATCTCACTGAAACCTGTTTAAAATTCAATGTAGACGTATTCAAATTAGACCCGAAGTCGCAGCAACAAATCACCAGTGTACACTTGACCTTACTTTTAATTATTGCTAATTAAAGTCCAAATGGCATCGGTATAAAACTTTTAACAAGTTGTTGCTCGCAGTTTCAATTGCATTAAATTCAGGTATTTGTCTCTCCTTTCCCAGTCCTGAAACTAGGGTCAAATTTATCATTAAAAAAAATTAAAAATAGGGTTTTTAGATCACTGTTTTTTTTTTATTAAAAATGATTTATGTTAATTATTTAATGTCATTTTCATAACATGTTATTTACAATTACTTTTGTGTTTATTTCAACTGAATAACTTTGGTAGTTTCCCCTTGTCTTAATACATCACAGTATCACCCCTTCCTCGAGCTAAAGGTTTAATCAGTGCAAACAGCCCCATGGCTGTTGTCCTGTGACGTCACTGCTCGAACGTGACCTAGTTCATTAAAACTTAGGACTTGTTTATACTATGCTGTTACTATGCGACATGACGGATGGAAGTTTGATCAAGTTTACGATGTAGTTTACGATGTAATACTTTGGCCAGTCCTGTGAAGCCACCCCTTTGAAAGTGACCTAGTTCATTAAAACTTAGGACTTGTTTATACTACGCTGAAGCTAGTTTTTTTTTTCAAAAAAAAAAAGTTTAGTGGAGTCTCCTAAAAACGTGGGATTTTCCACATAGAGGAATTTTCACGCGCAGCGACGGCTTGTTCGTTTATTCCCCCGCGTATCCTCCCTTCCCTCCCCTTCCCCCTCCCGCGTCCCTGCCCCTCCTCGTCCTCGTCGTCCCTTGTCTGCGCAGGCCCTTAATGTATCCATAAAATCCCCCAGTCTTACCCTTAATACATGACATCACCTTTCACCCTTTCCACTAGCTAAGTAAGGGTTTAATCAGTGCAAACAGCCCCATGGCTGTTGTCCTGTGACGTCACTGCTTGAACGTGACCTAGTTCATTAAAGCTTAGGACTTGTTTATACTGCGCTGTCCACTATGCGACATAAATATTTGATCTAGTTTACGATTTAATTACCAATGTTTGTACTTTGAACCAAAGACATTTTATCGTTCTAATTGTGACTTTGCGACATGGTGAATCAAAAATTCTGGGCCATTTAGTCCTATTTTAAGGTATGGAAATTGTTGGCTTTGCATTTAGCAATCCACGAGGTAGTGTAAAAGTTACATTACATAATATATTACACATTTACATATTGTAACATTTTTCTTAAAAAGCAGCTAGTGAGTTTCTTGTCGGCTCTTCTCAGTAGAATTTGCTTTCCGAAACGGTGGTAGAGTCTTACTCACGTACGAGTATCATAACTGACACAGGCTTGTCCTACATGAAACAATAAATTCATTTAATTACAACATTAAGTGATAAAATTATCACGTTATCTATCAATAATCCACGTCTTCGCTCTGCTAAGGTTCAGTGGACAGGTACCCTAATGGCACTAATTGCTAGCTTGTCAAGTATATGGTTTAGTTATAGCTTAGGACTTGTATAAACCACACTGTAGTCTACGCTGCGACGCGGTATGGTTTGATGAAGTTTGCGATGTAATTAACGAGAGAATGTATGTTAGAATCATAGAACATGTTAGCGTTTAAATTTGTGTACTAACTAGATGATGCCCGCGACTTCGTTTCCGTGGATATAGGTTTTTGTAAATCCCGCGGGAATTCATTGATTTTCCGGGATAAAAAGTAGTATACGTGTTAATCCAGGTTATAATCTATCTCCATTCCAAATTTCAGCCGAATCCGTCCAGTAGTTTTAGTGTGGAAGAGTTACAAACATATATAACTACACACGTACATTCACACAAACTTTCGCCTTTATAATATTAGTATGATGTCGTTGACTTAATTGTTAGTTGTAGTTAATTTCCGGTAAAAAGATCTCTAGGTGACATTGAGGGGTGGTTTGCGCATCGGTAGGTACCTACTCTTTTTTTACCTCACTATTGCCACAGTTTTACGATGTTTGCACCTTACTTCGTCCCACCAAATAAATCTATAAATTGTCCACTGCTTTTTTTTTTTTGCTATTGTATCAAGTGAAATGTCAAATGAAAGAAGAGAGAATTCTGAGCTCATGAATATAAATGTACAACAACATTAAAATTACCAAGCGACAGAAAACCCAATTTATTCTAATATTTCGGCGTTTATTAAGACGATCGCAGTCGGGTTTTCGTTTTCAACTTTAGTGCATAAACAACAACACCAGTACCTACTTAAACCTAGATATATATTGCCTTGTGAAATACTTAGATATTATAATGGAAAGCTGACCCCCTAATTTTCTGATTCTTTACAGCAATACAAATATTGGAAAAGATAACTTGCCAATAATAAATGTGCCTTTATCCATTACCATACAATTTTATTATTCTTTATCCATAAATGTCTACCCTTTTCTCGTGGATATGTCAGATGTTATAAATATCAATGGTGTACCCTAAGCCTTTTATGTTATTAAGGTTAATATCACCAGTTGGAAAGTTTTTACTGCAACCCATAATTTAAGGTTTTTTATTGCCTAGGATCTCTTATACATTGACTTATATAATACTCCTATAAGACACTAGATGATGCCCGCAGCTTCACTCGCGTGGATTGGTCAGATCCCCTGCAGCATCAGGATTGAGAAGTTGGAATCCAAATTTTTTATGGAACAACGTCCCAACGTTCCTCTATCGATAAAAAAAAATTACGCAAATCGGTTCAAAAATCTCGGAGATATCATTGCATAGGTAGAAAAACACAACTCCTCCATTTTTTAAAGTTGGTTAAAAAAGTAGCCTATGTTACTCCTTGGTTAATCCTCTACTTGTATGTGAAAATGCCGTCAAAATAGGTTCAGCCATTCCAAAGATTAGCCTGTGCAAACAGACAGACACTTCAATTTTATTTATTAGTATAGATTAGATCTACATAGAAAACCAATTAGTTCCAAACCATTTAGTTCAAAGTGCTTCTACTATTCAATATCTAGGCGAAAGAAACGTATAGTAATAAATCGTTGATGGAAGGCCTAGAGGAATAAGTCGTAACATTTTTGTGAAAATCGTAATTTTGCAGATATTATTTCTCCCAACTTTGAATATCAGAAAGCCCCTTAATATTAAATGAAATAGCAACTAAATGAAAGAAACTTTATTCTTTCTGCTTTAAGCCTTTTTTACTTCTAGTGAAACATACTCATTCATATATTATATACCCACTTAGAAGGTTTATCAGTAATTTTATTTAATCTTCAGCCCAAAGGAGAATACTAAAAACAGGTTCAATAAATCATGTAAATAATAATATGTATGAAGAAAAAGTCTGTTAAGTGCTGCTCTCAACAGGTGTAAATAATAAATACACAAGTGTAAATTAAAAATTTACAACACCCCCGACAAATGAAGGTTACAATAACTAGAAAAGAGATGATAACTTTCAAACGGCTGAACCAATTTTCTTGGATTATAGCTAAGAACACTCTCGATTAAGCCACCTTTCAAAAAAAAAAAAAAAAACTAAATTAAAATCGGTTCATTAGTTTAGGAGCTACGATGCCACAGACAGATACACAGATACACACGTCAAACTTATAACACCCCTCTTTTTGGGTCGGGGGTTAGTAAAATATTTTTTATTCAATTCAACTTTTACAAGTAGGTACTTTTGAATAGTAAAATGCATCTAGCACTGGTTCGGAATGCCTTTCCTACCGAGAAGAACTAGCAAGAAACTCGGCGGTTGGTCTTTTCCAACATTTGATATACAACTCGACTCGCACTTGGCCGGTTTTTTTTAAAAATAATATTGACAATATTACAATGAAACTTAAAGCTAACCTTATCTAATTATAATCTACTGTACAAATCATGCCCGAGTGGAATGGTGCCAAGAATACTGGCTACATTACCGCGCTGGACAGCCAGGATGATCCGTTGCGTAAAAAATGAGCCAGCCCTTCTGTCACCAGTTAATGCTAATAATCGCGTGAAATGTCTCGTAATTTTTTTTTAGCACTAAGACTCCATGGCCCCAAGGTCTCCTCGGCAAACGAAGCATATTTAATTTTCGAGTATGTATGGGAGTAATCTATTAAGGTTATACGTGTACAATGTACATATTTCTATGGCGCCGCGGGGTGTGTGCTTATTAACTTTGACACGATCCGTAATGGGTAGCGATAAGGGTATGTTAGCTTTTCATTAACAGGGCTCTCTCCGTCACTCGCTTCATACAATCGTAGTTCCAATTTCATTTGAATATTAAGCAACCAAAGTCCATGAAATTTTGCAGACAGACTCTAGAAACTAATATCTGTGTCTGTGGTGTTTTAGATTTTTCTAAAAATATGTAGTTTTTAACCCCCAACCCAAAAAGAGGGGTGTTATAAGTTTGACGTGTGTATCTGTGTATCTGTGTGTCTGTGTATCTGTGTATCTGTGTATCTGTCTGTGGCATCGTAGCGCCTAAACGAATGAACCGATTTTAATTTACTTTTTTTTGTTTGAAAGGTGGCTTGATCGAGAGTGTTCTTAGCTATAATCCAAAAAATTGGTTCAGCCGTTTAAAAGTTAAGTTTTTTGTAGAAAGAAGGTTAGATAACCCTTAGGTTCATAATATTCAAGTGTCAATTGACAAATGTCAAGTTGTCAAGATGGACGTTGCCTAGATATACATAATTATTTATTTGAAAATGATTTGTCGGGGGTGTTGAAAATTTTTAATTTACACTTGTTATAAAATTAGAGCGGCTCAAAGATTTGTATGTAAATTTTTAAGACCGCGTAACTTTGAAATCGAATATTTTAAAAGAAATCTGGAAAACCACAGACATAGATATATTAGTTTCTAGAATATGTGTGCAAAATTTCATGGACTTTGGTTGCTTAATATTCAAATGAAATTGGAACTACGTTTGTATGAAGCGATTGACGGAGAGACCCCTCTTAAGTTTATAAATCAATAGGTATTCGTACCCTAACCTTCGGATACTTCGAGTCGAAATCCGTTTCTCTTGAGTATTATTAAAAGTTGGTTGATCCTTGTTTTAGGTTGAAATCTATAGAGCGCACTTTGACTGCTTAGACTTAAGTTTCAGTTAAAACGAGACAGATTTATGCCAGTGGTATAGCGCTGTCTCGTTTTAACAGTGTCTTAACTTTGAGCAAAGTCAACGTACGCTCTATAATTTTGGACTTCCTAGTCTAGTATCTAGTTTTGACTACCTCCCTGGGGTAGTGGTGAGAACTGTAGTGGTATTATGAATGGGAGACTCCAGGTTCGATTCCTGGTAGAGGTAACTTGGGAATTTATAATTATCTATTATGGTGGGTGTTTACGGCCGTGGCTAGTTACCAGGCCACGCTACCTGCAAAGCGATTTAGCGTTCAGCTACGGTTTACAAAAACACTTATCATGCATTCATCTTATTTCATGATCAGATTGACTGAAGTGTCTTTACAGACTACGGGGAGACATAATAAACTGAAATCTTTAAGTATCTCTCAATATTATGGTAAGTATATTGGATGATATTGAATAATAATTTCAGCGACAAACAAAAATTACTTTTCACTATACGACAACGATACGATACGATTCAATATATTTTAACAGTAATTTACCTTGTTTAACAAAATGAAACAATATATACCTAATATATATGTACTTACGAAACACTTATGAATAATGACCTTTATGAATCTAATTTTGATAAAATAAATGTTTACTATAGAGCAATAAGAAATAATCTTGGTATCTATATTATTATTAATGGTAAGTAATCGATTTATTTGTTCCTCGTTTGTTATTTCTTTGTATCAGTTTTTTTGCTGGGTATGTAGCAAATACCAGTGTCAGTGTTAGTCAGTTAATAAAAAAAATAAGTACAACGATCAACAGTGTGGTCGTGTCGTAACGTTACAGTCGCATTATATAAAAAGCACTAATAATACCCAGGATCATTGACATGGAAGGTCTAGTGTCTAGACAAATAAGTTATGTAAACGAGCATACCTAGATGACTTTACGCGAAGAATGTTGCTGTATAGGACAGCTGATTATGGCAACAACATCCAAGTGTCCCTGAGCTAAGTGATTATGCCCTGTCTAAAACACTTGGATATCTGAGTGTCTCCTCTGGCTATTTTCTTTTTATTTTTCTTATTATCTCTCTGATATTAGAGATAGTTCCAGTCTTTCGTACTTAGTTAACGTTTTTTTAGATGTTTTATAAAAAAATAAGTACAACGATCAACAGTGTGGTCGTGTCGTAACGTTACAGTCGCATATATAAAAATATATATTATATAAAAAGCACTAATAATACCCAGGATCATTGACATGGAAGGTCTAGTGTCTAGACACATAAGTTATGTAAACGAGCATACCTAGATGACTTTATGCGAAGAATGCTGCTGTATAGGACAGCTGATTATGGCAACAACATCCAAGTGTCCCTGAGCTAAGTGATTATGCCCTGTCTAAAACACTTGGATGTCTGAGTGTCTCCTCTGGCTATTTTCTTTTTATTTTTCTTAATATCTCTCTGATATTAGAGATAGTTCCAGTCTTTCGTACTTAGTAAATGTTTTTTTTAGCTGTTTTATAAAAAAATAAGTACAACGATCAACAGTGTGGTCGTGTCGTAACGGTACAGTCGTATTATATAAAAAGCACTATTAATACCCAGGACCATTGACATGGAAGGTCTAGTGTCTAGACACATAAGTTATGTAAACGAGCATACCTAGATGACTTTATGCGAGGAATGTTGCTGTATAGGACAGCTGATTATGGCAACAACATCCAAGTGTCCCTGAGCTAAGTGATTATGCCCTGTCTAAAACACTTGGATGTCTGAGCGTCTCGTCTGGCTATTTTCTTTTTATTTTTCTTATTATCTCTCTGATATTAGAGATAGTTCCAGTGTTTCGTACTAAGTTAATGTTTTTAGGGTTCAAGGAAAAACGGAACCCTTATAGGATCACTTCGTTGTCTGTCTGTCCGTCGTGTCTGTCAAGAAACCTATAGGGTACTTCCTGTTGTGCTAGAATCATGAAATTTGGCAGGTACGTAGGTCTTATAGCACAAATACAGGAATAAATCTGAAAACCGCGAATTTCTGGTTACATCATTAAAAAAAAAAAAACATGTTTCAATTTTCAAAGTAAGATAACTATACCAAGTGGGGTATCATATGAAAGGGCTTTACCTGTACATACTAAAACAGACTTTTATTTATTTTTATGTATAAAAGTTTTTGATTTATCATGCCAAATGTTGGAAAAATACCCGAGCATGGAACCCTCAGTGCGCGAGTCTGACTCACACTTGGCCGGTTTTTTGCATGGATTAATTAAAGACCTGGAAAGCGATATGGGCTATTTTTTATCCCAGCCTTTAACTTAATCATGGCAGTATGAACATGGTACTTTGGTTCTTTTTGGTGGTCACAGTTTAATGCTTTCTTTTCACTTTAACCGTCTGTCGTTGCGAATGGCCCTAATTTTATCCATACTAATTTATAAATGCGAAAGTGTGTCTGTCTGTCTGTCTGCTACCTTTTCACAGCCCAACAGTTTAACCGATTCTGACGAAATTTGGTACAGGGTTAGCTTATATCCCGGGGACGTACATAGGCTACTTTTTAACCCGGAAAATCAAACAATTCCCACGGGATGCCCAAAAACCCATCCGCTTAACCGATTTGTATGAAATTCGGTACCGAGGTAGCTTGCGTCTCTGTAATTGACATAGATAACTTTTAATCCCGGAAAATCAAACAGTTCCCACGGGACCTTAAAAAACCTAAATCCACGCGGACGAAGTCGCGGGCATCCTCTAGTTTATTATAAATAGTCTCATATTGCCTTTTATTAAAAAGTGATTGAATACAAAATCCATTTCACACATACGTGGCGTACTCTGAAAATCGTTTGCCTATTAACTGGTCATTTCCACGAACAAATCGGTTTTATGAATTTCGTGTATGGCCTTAGTGTAAGCGTGTAAAAACTCTACATCTATACTTACTAATCTAAATATATAAAAAGAAAAGCTGACTGACTGACTGACTGACTGATCTATCAACGGACAACTCAAACTACTGTCGAAACTAATGTCGGAAAATTACCCGAGTACGGAACCCTCAGTGCGCAAGTCTGAGTCGCACTTGGCTGGTTTTTGATTTAAATTTGCAATAAATACGTCGCTATAAGTTAATCTTTCACCATCTCTCCTTCTAAGGCAATCCTTATTACCACTAATCGCATAAAATTGGCTGTTTTTAACCCCCGACCCAAGAAGAGGAGGTTATAAGTTTGACGTGTGTATCTGTGTATCTGTGTGTCTGTGTATCTGTCTGTGGCACCGTAGCGCCTAAACTAATGAACCGATTTTAATTTAGTTTTTTTTGTTTGAAAGGTGGCTTGATCGAGAGTGTTCTTAGCTATAATCCAAGAAAATCGGTTCAGCCGTTTGAAAGTTATCAGCTCTTTTCTAGTTACTGTAACCTTCACTTGTCGGGGGTGTTATAAATTTTTAATTTACACTTGTCTTGGTATAATGATGACATGAGCTTGTCTGTCTGAGCTATATCGATTATTCTGGATCTCCTCATTTCAGATTTCATCACGTAGAGAAACTCAAAGCACCAAGCATACCCTGTCTGTCCATAAGAGTAATCATAAAAACACTCCCATGAATACATTATTTCCGGAATATAAATATAATTGTGGCCACGCTGTAAGCGGCCGACACTTTATACTTTTCCGATGATTGCAGATAATTACGTCACAATTACCAACACGTTAATAGAACTAATTAAGGCTTTATTACGCCGGCAATTTAAAATATTTCAAGTTTAATTGGAAAATGCTGTTTGCATGTCATTTGATTGCTATGGATCTGTTTGGACTTTGGAAACAAACACAACCAACTAAGAGTATGTATAATATTTATAATGTATGTATAATATATGTAATTAAAAGCCTCAATAGCTCAACGGTCATAGGAGCGGACTGAAATCCGAAAGGTCGGCGGTTCAAACCCCACCCGTTGCACTATTGTCGTACCCACTCCTAGCACAAGCTTTACGCTTAGTTGGAGGGGAAAAGGGAATGTTAGTCATGATTCAAATGGCTAATATTCTTTAAAAAAATACATATAAACTAGTTATTATTAAATTATACTACTTATACAAAACACAGTTAATTATACTAAATGGATGATGCCTAAGATGTTTAAGAATCTCGTAAGAACCGTTTTATTTTCCGGGATAAAAAGTAGCCTATGTACATATGTATAAGGAACTCTTTACACACAAATTATATACAAATTACATAAGTATAAATTACCCAGTATTAGGGCGTAAAGACTGTCTTATACATACAGGATGCTTTTATCTTGGAAAATAGCCTCGGGTCAATACTGTCCGTGAGCAAAATAATAAAGCGGGATTTAAAGTAATATTTTTCTAACTTCGTGATATTTTGCTTCCTGATTTTTCACAGGCTACTTTAAGGTATAACAAGTATTACATGTGATACTTTTCACATGATTTTTAACATGCTACCTGTGAAATGGTCCATCTCTAGTTTTATTGCAATTCATAAATCTTTTCTATTCTTACTATTATTATATAGAGGTAAAGTTTGTATGTTGTTGATGTTTGATTGTAAGGGGTAATCTCTGAAACCACTGAACCTTTTTTTGAAAATTCCTTCACAAGTGGAAAGCTACATTATTCCTTAGTAACTTAAACTATATTTTACTTTAAAAAAAGTTGTAATAAGCTACCCGTGCGAAGCCACGGCTTGTCGCTAGTCACACTTATATTGTAAAGGCGAAAGTTTGTGTGTGTGTTTTTATGTGTGTACGTGTATATGTTTGTTACTCCTTCACGCAAAAACTACTGGACGGATTTAGCTGAAATTGGGAATGAAGATAGATTATACCCTGAATTAGCACATAGGCTACTGTTTATCCCGGAAATCAAAGAGTTCCCGCGGGATTTTTGAATACCAACATCCACACGAACGCAGTCGCGGACATCAGCTAGTAAAGTATAAATCTGTGTACCTATTGTTTGTACTCGAAATTATTTGAGATCCTGTGGAATTGCATCGCTATGTGACCTAGATCTAGCCCCGTTTCCCGACGAATGTAGAGATTCTTCAGTATTATGTAAAATTTACTTTCGCATTATATTCTTTTAGCGTTTGAACGTACAAGTACCTATATCTGAAAAGATATCGTTAGGGAACAAAATGGAATGTTTTTGAAAATTTCTCTCTGTGTCCTATTCTTTATTTTTGCGGAGCATTGTGACCTATTTTTTTAATCGCGTAATGGTCGGGTATTTCTTCGGATAATAATGTGGTAGACTCTCAGATTCTACTGCATAAATCACTACCCATATTATAAATGTTGAAGTGTGTCTGTTTGTTGGTTTATCGAATCAATTACGCTGCAACGGAGTGACGACGGACCGACATGATGTTAATGCATAGATATAGTTAAAGACCTCGAGAGTGACAAAGGCTAGTTGTCATCACGGAAAATGAAAAAGTGCCCACGGGATTTTAAAAACCTAAATCCACGCGGACCAAGTCGTGGGCATCAACTAGTTAGGTACCTAATCATAAAGATTACTATTACAACAAAATGGGTGAGCCGTTTTGTATTCATAAGTATGACAAAAGCGATTTTCAGAGATGTGATAATGAGGTTCTTAGTAAACAAATTATATGTACCTAATGTTTGCACATTCCGCCTGTTCACTTCTTCAAGGTGTTTGTTAACAATTACCTATTTACCAGCCATCTTGATTTTTCTCCTTATCGTATTCTCGAAATTTTCTCGGGGTTGTGTTTGAATATATTCAGATTCTTCGCGATGTTTTTCTTCACCGCTAAAGTGTACTCACTTTAGCGGTGAAGAGAAACATCGCGAAGAAACTTGCACGCCTAATAGAATTCTCCATAATGTTAAAAAAATGTGTTTGAAGTTGCAATTCACACTTGGTCAGCATAGTGGACTAACATTTTACTGGACATCATGAACAGATATCATATACATATGGTTTAAAATATATTAAAAATTATTTCCCCGCTTCAAAAAGGCTTCTCATTTTAAATAATATAAAAAAATCATCTAAACTGTCTTCTGTTTCTGAAGACTTCCGAGGAAAAAGCTCCATTGACTCCACTATAAACCTAAAGTTCTATTAAATCCATACTCTTAATCGGTTTCTTAGTATCATCAATTGCCGGTCAGAAAGACATTATCAAACTAACCATGACCAAAGTTCATCAGACAGCACAGAGGTAGCTCGTATCTTATCTTAGAGGCTACATTTTATCCCAGAATATCAAAAAGAATCCACAGGATTTTTAAAAACCTAAATCAAAATTCGAAGTCCATAGACAAAGTAGCGGATATTATCTAGTCTACACTAATAGGTGTTATAAAGAGGTAGGTAGTCAGTAAGTTTGAATATCTGGTGTAGTCTTCGGAGCTAATGATCCGATTGCAAAAATTCAATGATAGGTAATTACATTATCCTCGAGTTCTATCACACTAATATTATAAAGCCGAAAGTTTGTATGTGTGTGTGTGTGTGTGTGTGTGTGTGTGTGTGTGTGTGTGTGTTTGTTACTTCTTCACGCAAAAACTACTCAACGGATTTGGCTGAAATTTGGAATGGAGATAGATAATATCCTGGATTAGCACATAGGCTACTTTTTATCCCGGAAAATCAAAGAGTTCCCACGGGATTTCAAAAAACCTAAAACCACGCGGGCGAAGTCGCGGGCATCGGCTAGTAGGCTATAAATTATATAATGTGGTCGTAGTCAAGGATAAAAGCTAGGCAATTTACATAGTAGCTGTTCCGGACGCTGTCCTAAAAATCCGAACTAAGTAGAATGCAAAAATCCGCGCTCATAATTTTTTAACCCCTTTTCCCGCTAAATCTGGGGCATCAACAATTTAGGTGGAAGTCCCATTCATAATCTGCAATTCATCACACCAGCCCACTTTAATAGACTTTTACAAAAGATCCGAAAAATAGAGCAGTGAAAATGAATACCTATCGAACAAATTTTTTTACTTCAGGTGAAAATACTTTTGCTGATATTATTAAATTTGTACTAAGTATTTTCTGCAACGGTGATTCTTGAAACTTAGGGGCTAGACACACCGGCAGAGCCGAGGAATGGCATCAAACAAAGCTTTATTTAGGAACTTGCGTTACAGCACCGGCGGCGCGTGGCGCGCCCAAGCGCAGCGAGCTTCCTTCGTGTTTTATTTCAGTATAAAAATTTCAACAGTATGTCAAAGTGCGTAAGGCTGAGTTTATGTTGTTTTTAAAAAGATTCAACTCTACTCTACACCCGTTTCTGCCCTGACCCTCAAGGTACTGTTAAACTTGAGCATTCACTTGTACGAGTAACAAAACATCGACCCTTCGCCTTTTTCAAATTTTTTGAGGTAATTTGGAGAAAAGTGCTATTTACAATAAAAAATAACAAGAAAATATCTACAGGCCTCAGCCAAAATAGCATTTTTTTTACAATTTAAAATTAACAGCCTCATTTAGTTTAAAAGGACCCGGCTGGCGCCTCGTCCTTTTATCTTGACTTCGGAGTTACTCGGTTTCGTCTCGTCCTTCCGATATTTCCGGTCTGGACAGTAACAGTGGACAAATCATTGATGTTAGGACGTATAACTAACATTTTTTTTTTTTTCAAAAGAAGCAAACAGTTTTTTTTTGTATTTAATTTACAATTCACTGTTTCTCCTCACTTAATAGAGGAAATGAAGGATGGCAGTGTTGTGTCAAACTATCTGTTGTTCACAGGGTTGGTACTTGGTACTCGTTATTCGTTATATAAACATGTTTTTATCGAAACTTTGGAATTGCAAAAAAATGATAAGTAATAAAGATATTAGACTTATATAATATATATAAATAGTTAAATTTAAATAAATAAATAAAAATGGAATTCATCATAGATTTTAATAATGTGAAATAATTGTAACGTAGCACAGTATTTTTAACTCACAGTAATTTTTAAAGTGTAAAGTTCCTTTAATAAAGTAAAAAGTTATAATTATTTTAAAGTAGTAATATAATTTATTTTTTTAAAATAGATAAACCATGCTATTCTTCGTAACTGGAAGTTGAAGAAAAGCATTTTTAAATTTTAAGTCAATTCTAAAACCACGACTAATGATAATCCTTTAAGAGAAATACCTCTTATAATAACATCATTAAACTCCTGCTTTGGATCGTTAGAAACTCGTTAGAAGTCCTTTAACTAGGAAGCATTCCAGCTTAAAATTATTCAAAAAGGAAATATTACGGAGGGCAATGTGGCAACCCTCAGTTTGCGCCATTAATTAAAGGTGACACGCTGACGCTCTGTATCAACTACGGCGTTTACTGGCCATAAATAAAATTAACAAAAATACGCTTACGCTCTTTTGTTTAACTAGTGTATCCTGTAATTCGTTACAGGAAGTATTTATTTAATGGTAACATATGAAATACGTTTTAATCAGTTACACACCACAATAAAAACAATAATAATCATTTAAAAATAAAAATAAACAATGCTTTTCACTAGTTACGCATTGCGGCAGCTTCCAGGGTGGACTGAAGGAAACGGTCGCTTTTTACTAACTTTTATTCTTAAAACTATCTTATCTAAGTGACAATGCTGTTCACCACTATTCTAAATCTATGTTCGACTTATTAACGAAATCTTTAGGTTTTATATCCACGTCTCCTCTTCCATTCTTCAGGCGTTGGTTACAGAGATCACGTACAGTTGCGAACGGAATTGGCGGTGATGCTATGTGCTGCGTCGGCGAATTTCCACACGTAGTGCGTAGATATACTAACTCCTCTGACAGTACCTGGGTTCCCATAAGGGTACCGGTGGAATACGATACTCACTTCGATTGCGAGGAAATGAAACAATGATACGCAACCGCGATCTTTGGGTGAGCTCTACTTAACCCTTTTTGATCTTTGCGTATGCTCTAGCCATACATTGATAAATCACCCCCAATGCAAATACAAGCCCAGAGGCCTTTTAATGAAACGTTAATCATCACTCGTTCACCCACTGCGCAAGTTTAAGGCTAGAGTATATTATGGAATGTTATACTAAAAAGAGATTCGCGTAGCAGCCCTAGCGGCGGGTATTAATTAGACGTGACGATTTGTCACGTCTCGTTGGTGACACACAATTTTGCACCAACCGTCACGCTTCCGAACTAATAAATAAAAGCGTTAAATCCGCGGAATTAAGTATTGTTATCTCGGAAATAAATGTATGTTTGTATGAATAAAATACTTTTTTTTATTATATTATAACAAAGAATAAGTCTGTAGTACAGCATTAATATACTGATGCATTTTTTTTAACTCCTGCAAAGAGAACGAATGAGGATCTGTAATATTTTTGCAGTATTAAAAAGATTATTGAATTCATGATATTTTCTAATCAATACACTATTTTCTCTCTTCATTTTATCTCTGTATTATAATGCTAAGCTTACCACTTACCTGAAACTTTGCTGACAGGATGAGTAACCGGCGCTGCAGCGGTCGTCGCCGTGTTCGGAGGATACACAGGATCGCAGCACTCCCTTTCCGGAAACTCGCTCGCCCCCACCACAACCACCCCCAACAAAAACACCCCCATAACACGCCATAACCCCACCCCAAACCCACGCATGGACACCACACACAATGTCCGTAAACTTAACCCCACTCTCTGCAAACAACCACTAGTTTCACTCCCACGAACATAACCAAAGTCATTTCTTATTTCAGTCATCTGTTACTCTCACATGACACTTTTTATATTGTTTTTTATCACTATTTTGATATGTATGGATTTATATTTGCACTTACTCGCGCATAATTGACTTAGTATTTGTCGGAACGTACGCTCGGCTTGTATATTCAATTGATTTTATTTAAAACCTACATACGGATAGCAAAATACAGCTGGGAAAGGGGAGAAAATAAAAAATATATTTAAGTATTAAATAGACGATAAATTAACAAAAAATCTCAAGTAGGCAGAATCAGAGCCCTAGCAAATTAACAATCGCTCGACATCTTCAAATTTCGACTGATTTCAAATTGTAAATTGTTTTTAACCCCCGGCCCCGACCCAAAAAGAGTGTTATAAGTTTGACGTGTGTATCTGTGTATCTGTCTGTGGCATCGTAGCTCCCAAACTAATGAACCGCTTTTAATTTAGTTTTTTTTTGTTGTAAAGGTGGCTTAATCGAGAGTGTTCTTAGCTATAATCCAAGAAAATTGGTTCAGCCGTTTGAAAGTTATCAGCTCTTTTCTAGTTACTGTAACCTTCACTTGTCGGGGGTGTTATAAATTTTTAATTTACACTTGTTTGTACTTTGATATTGATAGTGCGCGTATCCTAAAATTTAGTGGTGCAACTATGAATTCATTAGTTCAAAAGAGACAGATTTTCATAATTTATTCACACTGAAGTGACAAGCGTTGATAACCTTTAGTAGTTATTATTTTGTTAATGTCTAAGCTGATATAATATATACTAATAACACTGGTATTTTGTAACTTGTCAATAGGAGGTATTCAAACTCTTTTTAATACAGGAAAGGGATATCTTTTCTGTGTGGGATAGCTAAACACAAAATTATGCCCAATCAGAAAGTTTGTAATTTGCTAGCGCTCTTACAAAAACTCATGCTTATAAACAGTGAACCATAATGCGAGCATTTTTAAACTATGGTTGAACATTTCACATTCGAATAATAAATTAAATGCGCTATAAATGGAAACAAAACCAATTTAAATACCTAATTATTCTCTAGAGCTTTTGAGGTAAATGTAATAATGAAAGTTTTCTAGAATAAGGTTACAGTCCATACAAGAAACAATAAAATTATTTCTACTATTTACAAAATTAATACCTTTAACTAAAAGCAAGTAGGTATTAGTTTATAAAAAGGTACAAATGTGACCTGGAAAGATGATTTTAAATAAATATTTAAGTTGAATAAAAATGCAGTAAAAGTTTATTGCGAGTTAGGTATGTTAACAATAGTTATAAAATGATATATGATGGCAGTTGTAAATATTTATAGCTGACTTCATTTCTCATTTTATACTTTATGGTAGAGTTATTATTGCCCTCTAATAATATAATTGAAGTAGTTTTATAAATATTTATTGGTGACTGATGACTGTATAAAAGTGACCGCATACCAAAAACTTAAAACTAAACCATGTTATAGAAGTTAAAACTAAACTTTTCACTTTGAACACAATGTAACTTTGAAACTACATATTTTTTAACCCCCGACCCAAAAAGAGGGGTGTTATAAGTTTGACGTGTGTATCTGTCTGTGGCATCGTAGCTCCTAAACTAATGAACCGATTTTAATTTAGTTTTTTTGTTTGAAAGGTGGCTTGATCGAGAGTGTTCTTAGCTATCATCCAAGAAAATCGGTTCAGCCGTTTGAAAATTATCAGCTCTTTTCTAGTTACTGTAACCTTCACTAGTCGGGGGTGTTATAAATTTTTAATTTACACTTGTAGAAAAATCTGGTAAACCACCGACACGTGTATTAATTTGTAGAGCATGTCTTCATTTCATCAAACACTGAATTTATTGAATTGAATATCAAATTCAAACAAGAACTTATAAGGGGGAAATTTATTATTAAATAGGTAATAGATTCACTAGTTTCAGAGTTTATCGATTACAAACAAACTAATCTTTCCTCTTATAGAGACAATAAAATTCATGCTTTAAAGTTTGTACATTCAGCGTTAATATGAGGGATATTAAAGAAAACGAATTCGTAATACGCCATTTAACTTTTTTGTGTGGAATTGTCGACGCGTTTCTTTTGTTTTTTAAACTTCGCCTATTTAGAGGGAATTTTATTAAAAGGCATACAATTATGGACTTTTCTCATTTATTTTTTCGTTTTTGCAGTAATTTTTCTACGAAAAACATTCTCGGTTGGCATTAAGTAATTTCTAAAAATTGCAAAGAACCTTGCGAAGAAATGAAAACTTAAATGTTATTTGACCGGATGCCAATTTTTTCGAGTACCTAAATGTACCTATCGATTTTTTTCTGAAAATTGTAGAAGTACTAATTGTAGTAGTAGTTGTTATAGAACTTATAACTAAAATTTTCAATTAATCATTAAGTACGTTAATCATTAAAATTTACTTCTTGTCTGTCTATTCGGTACCTATGCGTTCGCGTATTTTTCGATTAAGTTGAAAAGTACAATTGTTGTTGGAACTTGCGGAAAGTTTCCCGACAAAGTACCTAGCTCTACCAGCCACGCGAGTCACATTTTAACGCATACCGGGCACTAGCCAGAGCCCAAGTGCTCAGCTTGGGCAGCTGGGCAGTAATGCGACAAAAAAAACGAAATCCCGTGGGAACTCTTTGGTTTTCCGGGATAAAAAGTAGCCTATGTGCTAATCCAGGATATTATCTATCTCCATTCCGAATTTCAGCCAAATCCGTCCAGTAGTTTTTGCGTGAAGGAGTAACAAACATACACACACACACACACACACACACACACACACACACACACACACACACACACACACACACACACACACACACACACACACACATACAAACTTTCGCCTTTATAATATTAGTGTGAAAAAGATTCCGACGAATTTAGAACCTCCTCCTTTTTTGGAAAGTCGGTTAAAAAGACCTGAAGAGTGCCAGATAGGCCGATCATTATACCTGAAAATTAAAGAGTTCTTGACTTCTTTTACTTCGCCGAAGCTAGGTAAAAATACACCAAAACTTATCGAGTGTTACATGAATTTAATAAGACCTTGGGGTTTAATGTGTTTATAGCGGATCCTAAACCCCGATAGTTGCGAGGCTAGTGCGTGCCTTGGCCGGAAGTCGGCCATTTTTTATTTATAGTCCAGCGAGGGAAAATTACCAGACCTTTGATGTTTATTGATTTTCCGTAAAGTGCTAGTATAAGAGGGTATTTTAAAAACGTTAGTGATCCTATAAGTGGTATTTTAACGCATAGGAAAATATGAAATCACGGGAAATTAAAACACAAACTTTCGCCTTTATAATATTAGTTTGATCTGTTTGTCCGTGGACGCGTTCCTTAAAAACTACTAGACCTTCCTCTTAAGAAACTTCAAAGTTCTGAAGATATTACTGATCCAATTTTGATCAAAATCGGATCACTAGTAGCTAACATTTTTGACTTCACTCGAATTTCATTTCGTACGATCACCGGCAATCATTGTTATCAATCATCATCATCACCATCTCAAGCCATTGCCGGCTAACTACTGAGAACGGGTCTAATTCCAGAATAGAGAAGGGTTCTAGGCCAAAGTCCGTCATGCTGACCAAGTGCGGATTAGCAAACTTAACACCTCTTGAAGAACATTATGGGGAACCCTATAATTGCTTAAAACGCACTTAGATCAGATACTTGGGAATTCATTAGTTCTATTAGAAACGCTTTATTAACGGACGTTAAAAAGCACTCGTGCGAATGAGGCCTTAGCTATCACTGTTTCTCAAAGTAATTTTTGGCTTCTGATTGACGCTAAAAAAATATCAAATAATAAACTTTGCGGTTTAGCGTTAGACAGAATTATTAAAAAGACGTCTAGATTTTGACATTAAACAACTTTTCTCAGAAACAAATATTCAACTTTGACTTTGCCAAGACATTCAAGTGCCGTCTGCGGCTTTGTTGCGTTAAATTAATATTTGACAAGATAAAGAAATACGAAAACTTGGACCGAATAAAAAGTGGTTTAGACTTTAGAGAATACATTTTCATTTAAAGGTACCTGTAGCACCCCATTGTAACATGGGTCTTTGTAAGCAATTTCGATAACTGAAACGTTTTGCTACTAGATGGCATTAATAGTCGTCCAGTCGTCAGTCCAGTTTAAGGTACGTTTCCACTGAAGCGAAGAGGAACCCTGACGTGTTTATTACACAGTCATATTAGATGACGTAAATTTTTATCACAACTCTCAATCATCAAACTTATCTAAAATACAGTCTCCGCTCCGCTTCGCTTTATTAGAAACGCATTACGGATGCATACTCTTCATATTTTCACTTATCCAGAGTTACATACTGTGTATCTGAATACACAGCCTTCTTGGAAATCAGTAGAAAATGACATAAACCTCATTCCACTCGAAAACACGTTTTAGTTTTCTTTGCACTCATTAAGGCAACGGCCAACAATAGGCTCACTCGGGGCTAATGAGCTGTTTGCTTAATTTAGCTTTTATCAGGCGCCCCTCAATGTGTTTAAGCTTAGCTTTAGGACGCGTGTTTACTTTTCTAAGCTGCCTTAAGATGAGTGCTCGTGATTTACGTACGAGTATTTTAACTAACCTTGACCTAAGCTTAAGTAATTACACATCTGATTCAATCAATCATCCGCTTTCACCGTGACTACTTTTTAACCCCCGACCCAAAAAGAGGGGTGTTATAAGTTTCACGTGTGTATCTGTGCATCTGTGTATCTGTCTGTGGCATCGTAGCTCCTAAACAAATGAACCGATTCTAAATAAGTTTTTTTTTGTTTGAAAGGTTCTGTGAGTTGAAGAATTGTATATAGCTAGGAGTGCAAAGTATTTATTTACATAAATATTAACAAATTATCTTCTTACACAAAAGTTGAAATCCAATAAAGATCAAGCTTGATAAACAGGTGAATATGATTATTTTTTAATACTTTTATTTTATACTGTTCAAATAGTTCAGCGCAATTATCAAGCGTAAAAATTAAACTTTGCAAAACGTATTAAATGACTTCAGATAACAAAGTATAATCGGATAATCGGAGATAAAAGCGTTTTACAAATTTAATCAACGTTATTACAAAAGTTTATTCCCACCTCAACGAAGGAGTAACAAAATCATGGTAGGACTTAAATGACCATTTTCCTTATACACTTTCAAAATCGTTTGCGCGTCAGAAGTTGCGTTTGCGTGTGTTACCTTGACACGAAAAGATTGGGTTGATTTCGATAAAACTATATTATTAATTTTGTCGTGTTTATGTTCATAACCTATTTTTTCAATATAATACCGCGTTGATATTTTAACTTAATCTTATGGCATAGAGTTGAGTCATAATAGCTATTGCATGATAAAAAGCCTCCATAGCTCAACGGTCGAGGAGCGGACTGAATTCCAAAAAGGTAGGCGGTTCAAAACCCACCCGTTGCACTATTATCGTTCCCACTCCTGGCACACACAAGCTTTACGCTTAATTAGAGGGGAAAGGGGAGTATTAGTCAGGATTAGCATGGCTAGTAGTCTTTAAAAAAAATTAGCCCCATCTTTGAAGTAAGCAAATATATTCAAGAAAGAGACGAATGTCGAAAGAACATTACCATATCTTAGTGGTGAGCATTTCAAACGAGGAAACGAACCATTTCTCACGCATTGGTAGAATGTCAATCACGCAAGAGTGCCAACCCTTAGCGCCTATTTCAAATGTTTTTTTTTAATATTCAAATGTCTCTTGTAATTAACCCCCGACCCAAAAGAGGGGTGTTATAAGTTTGACGTGTGTATCTGTGTATCTGTCTGTGGCATTGTAGATCCTAAACTAATGAACCGATTTTAATTTAGTTTGTTTTTGTTTGAAAGGTGGCTTAATCGAGAGTGTTCTTAGCTATCATCCAAAAAAATCGGTTCAGCCGTTTGAAAGTTATCAGCTCTTTTCTAGTTACTTGCAACCTTCACTTGTCGGGGGTGTTTTAAATTTTTAATTTACACTGGCTTATTAGCTATTTCTTACTATAAATTATTTGAGCAAAAAAGGCCCATTTTTTTAATTTTGTAGAATTGCTACAATACACGTAAATGCGCTTGGTCAGTAACGTCCCTAAAACTCTATCATACAACCAACCAATACATGTGTTAATTTTTAAACACATTTGCACATAAATAGATGCTGACTCAGGTCGGGTATTTTCAGGTAGCTCGATAATGCGAAGTGATTACCATTCGACCTCTGGCATCCTATTACGTACGAGCATCCACCAGCGTACGAGGGCGAGCTAATATAATATGCTAAATACGAGTGCCTGATATCGATTGTCCCAAGGTTGTGATGTTATACTAGTATTTTCTCTGTGATTTTTACCGATTTAGATTTGGTCAAGTGTATCGGTTTAAGAGCTAATAGGTGCCATGTGGTTTTACAAATGCCGTGATAGCCTAATGGTAATTCGGAGGGTCCAGAGTTCAATCCAGAACATGTATCTCTAACTTTTCAGAGTGATAATAGGGATGATAACTTTTAGTTAAATTAGTGACTTTTTATCAAACGTCAAAACGCTTGCTTAGTGAGGAAGTTAAACTTACTTAAACTCTAGGTTCGGAACATAGATCATTATTTTTGAACAAAACTTTTCACTTTTTGACAAATTCGTCCCAAGATGGTCCCAATATTAATTTTCGCCACGGAAGCAAGAAGTTTACGGTTACGCGGCCTTTGAGGTCTATGTATCGATTAATGAAGGTCCCAAAATTTTAGCCTCGGGTGAATATTGGTTAGGCCGATACTATAATTAACTAATAAATTATAGTAGGTATTTTCTAAACCAAATTTGCGCGCCTCATTTTGCCAGTTTTATGGTATGTTACCTAAGTCGGACATAATCCTAATATTAATCACACTAATATTGTAATGGCGAAAGTTTGCATGTGTGCATGTTTGTTACTCCTTCACGCCAAATGACTGAACCGATTTGGCTGAAATTTGAACTGGAGTCAGGGTATAAGATACTATACCCTGACTTAACACATAGGTTATTTTTCCCCCAAAAAATTAGAGACCCTGCGGGATTTTAAAAAATCTATATTCACCGGGCATCAACGCAGTTAAACTAAACTCATATTAATAGGATTCCATTTTTTTAAATGAGTCGGCAAAAGATATTTTACCTAAAGCTCAATTATTTTTATATAGAGCTATTAATCTATGACACTAACCATGTAAGTCCGAAAGTTAAATCTGAGTTACTCATGGGCATTGCACCAATAGATATTACGAAAGATTTCTTAACGCAAAGCTACAACGTAGTCTACGCCGTAGCAACGCTGTAGCAAGTCTACGAATTTTCACGAGCGCTAGTGTTATGTAAAACCCTCATGATACTAGAACCTTAATCTACTAATAGTCTGAAGTACTGAGTCATATCGTGAAGGAGATTGCTTCTTATAATTTGATTGGTAGGTAATCGATCGAATAATCACTTTTATATTGCACGATCCGACATGATATTTACGACACGACGCTGTGCATCGTAACTTATAGCGTAAGTAATTATGGAGTTTTCTTAAGATTATATGCAGTGAGTGCAAAATCCATTTGCATATGACTTGACTAAGAGTAAGAGTATATCACAATTTCGATTGATCAGTGATAATGACCGTGACTGATTGGTAAACTTGTTCTTCGAGACATGAAGGAAAGTGTAAGATCAATTATTAGGTCCTGAAAATCGTCGTCAGTCTGACTTGGGTCAACGTTGTTTAACTTACGAAATCAATCGATATCGGTCACTCCATCCTTAATACACACGACTTGTTATATACCGTATAAATAAATAAAATATGTATGTGAGAAAAATGCATATGCAATATGCATCGATTTCATTTAAAATGAATGAATGTTATATTTTATTTATTTTAAAATAGCTTTTCCTTTAGCTTGTTTTTTTAATACTAAGCCTATGACTGTTTGTTTTTAGTAGGTTTTTATTAATCCTGTAGGAACTCTCTAGATATCCAAGACAAAAAGTAGCTTACATTCGTCCCTGGGATGCAAGCTACCTTTGTAGTGCATTTCGTTAAAATTTCCTTATCAAATGGGCCGTTAAAATGTAACAGACAGACATACAGACACTCTTTCGTAAAGCATAATATAATATTTGATATTATAAATAAGGATCTGTGTAACAAACTAAAAACAAATATTGTAAAGTTCTCAGTATTATCTGTACTTTTAATAAAGCCCTTGAAGATGGTTCTTTCTAGGAAAAATATGAAAAATAAACTTTGTACGTATTAAACAGATTTCAAAAGGCTTTGAATACGCCTTGAAATGGGAGAAAAATTCCTCTAATTAGGAGAAATCTAGGTACAAACTTCTGAATGCTATTGGCCTAATTGATGAAGAAGCTGAAATAGTAGACTAAGCTTTTTATGTTTTACTTTTGACCAGGATCATAGAATATGATATGAAATGATGGAGTCATTATGATCAACCCACGAGTCTCCTCTTAGAATGAGAAAGGTTTAGGTCATAGTCGGCCACGATGGCCAAGTGCAGATTGGCAGCTTCAGACACCTTTGGGAAAATTATGGAGAATTCTAAGGCACGACTCAGGCTCTCATTGTCAAAGCAAGTGATACATATTTGATTGCTTAGTACGCACATAACTCGAAAAAGAAGCGTATGCCCGGAATCAAACCCCAAACCCACCCAAAAAGGAGGCCGCAGTCTTAATTCTTACTTAATTTATCAAAGAAAATCTACGCCCAGCCTTTGGACGTAGAAAAAAAAAGCACAGAGATTGTCTTTAAAATAAGACTGGATTTTTAAAATTCCCACTGAAGCAAAGCCGCGACTGGTCACTAGTAGTTTTATAAATACAACAGGCACACATCAGAAAATGCAGGCCAGTACAATTTTTTTTTTTCATAACTTATTTGTTTATTATTGGACTTTCAAACTTCTAACACACAAGTTGAAAAACAGCTGCGCGATTACGTTCGACAGTCTCTACAAAGTAGAGTCTTAAACTTTGAACAAGCTATAAACTAAATAATATATCGTTAACGTCTGGTGCAGATCACCGAATTTAGTACCTCAAAAGCACGTTTTGCAAAACTGAAGTGGCACTGGACAGACACATCGTTCCAAAAACCGATAATCGTTAGGGGTCCCAAGGTGCCAGACCTACACACTTTTGCGCCGCGAAAGTCAGCGGCCGCCTGCGACCCGTTTGATGTCGTCTGTTCCCTAGGGGTCTTCCAACGCGACCCCTTCCCGATGCGAGGTCGCCATCATAGCAGCTTTAGACCCCAATGTCTATCAGTTTTTCAAACTATGTGCACAGGCCATTGCCACTTCAGCTACGTAACCCGTTGAGATATGTTGGTTACCATAATGTTTTCAAAAAAAACTTATCAATTGTGATGGGTATCGCTTAAAAGTGGAACCCCTTCTCATAATTAGTGGGCTAGTCATGATTACTTATTTTGCTAGATTTTATTTGTCTCTAGTCTGCGCTAGAATTTGAATAGAGAGTGGCTGTAAGTTAAATAGAACAAAAGGGTGAATTAGACACAAAAACAAGTTTTATTTCATAAATAGGTACTCTCACTAGAGTTAAAGTAGCTAGTGGTATAAAGAGGTACAATACGCAAACTTGGGTAAACGATTTAACCTGAAAGGAAGACTGGGGCAAACAATAAGGCTTCATTTTTCATAAGCCAACCGACCTTTTATACCGGGTTTACATTTTATGATAAATTGTCTGAAGTTAAATTCGTTTCTCGAAAATGTTTTACGTCAGGATTGTTTGTCGTAGAACAGTAATTTATGTTGTGTTTTTATTTGGTGACAAGTTGACTACAATGTTATACTTATGCAGTCTTAGATATAAAGGGTATGAGTATTTTAATTAATCCTATACCTACTCCATAAGTGGTTTTCAACGTAACATGGATCCTGAATAGAACAAAAGAGTAGGTTAAACATAAAAGCAATTCTTCTTTTATAAATACTATCAAGTTCTTTAGTTCTATTTATTAAATGCTGTCCACTGTAAGGGTTAAAGTAGCTATTGGTATAAAGAGGTACAAAACCCAACTTTGGGTAAATGATTTAACCCGAAAGGAAGACTGGGACAAACAACGAACGTTCATTTTTCATAGGCCAGCCAACCTTTTATACCAGGTTTACATTTTATGATAAATTGTCTTAAGCTAAATTCGTTTCTCGAAAATGTTTTACGTCGGAATTGTTTAGCTAGTGTCGTAGAACAGTGATTTATATATATTTTTATTTGGCGACAAGTTATCTTTTGACTGTGAACATATCTGAGGCCTTACCACGATTCGACAGCTTACGATTGCAATCACCTCTGATTGGCAGATTCTCTCTTACTAATGGCTGAAAGGCAATGTGCAACGAGAGTACCATAAACTCAGCCAACAGCAATTGACATTGTAATAATGGTTGATGCAGCTTTTCTGTAATCGACCAGCTGGTGCCATAATGATGCAGTTTAAGATGAAAGGGGTATGTTGGTTTAAATTAAAGCCATATGCCCTAAATGGTTTTAACTCTACGCGGCATCATAGAGTGAATTAGAGTGAGGGGGATTGATCCTGAAATTTTTTATTAAGCATAATATCTTCCAACGCAGACCTTACTCGAAAGTACAAAGAATTTTGGGATATTTCACCTAAGCGAAGCCAGACAGGTCGGTTAGTTTAAAATAACCAGAGATCACACTAATATTTTAAAGGCGAAAGTTTGTGTGTATGTTTGTTACTCCTTCACGCAAAAACTACTGACCGGATTGGGCTGAAATTTAGAATGGAGATAGATTACACCCTGGATTAGCACATAGGCTACTCTTTATCCAGGAAAATCAGAGTTCCCACGGGATTTTTGAAAACCTACATCCACGCGAACGAAGTCGCGGATATCAGCTAGTAGTGAATAAAAATACGCGTATATTTTCAATGTTTTCGAGAAAGCCTCTTTAAAAATTAACCTCTTGCGATAACTCGATATTTTAATTTCCGATTCCGGCTCATATTATAAGAGCTCTCGGATTACACCCGATTTACACTGTTAATGAAATTTTGATTCGGCAGTCCAGCGTTCCCGCCATTTTTGTATGCCTTCCCGCGCTTTTTATATCAGACAGATTTCTTTTTTTTTTACAATTTTGGTGGGCTTTGACTGTTGAGGTTTAGTTATGCTATTTTTTTTGGGAATATTTATTGAACACGTAATATTTTAACTGGAATTATTTCTACAAGATCGTTTTTGCAATAAATGCAAATTCATACTATTTTCATTAAATAAAAATAGACTTTTGATGAAATTACTGATTACAAATATGTTTTTATGTATTTCTAATCCTTATTTAAAAGAGCTTTCGTAATCAATCGTGATGTTACATAAGAATTGAAATCCATTTCTAAGTAACTCTGTTCATCTGTACAGTTTGGACTACGGTTCGCTACACATAATACATTACTCTATCAATATTTAGAAGTTATAATGTACTATGTTAACATCTTTACAACTAGGTCATATTATATTCACCCCGCGTAACTCAGTGTAGCTCGCTGAGTGCATCCAAGCCACATTGTACCATAAAAATGCATCCACAGCACTTTGAAATAAATGAAAATATTAGGAAAAGCCTAAGGAAGAGAGAAAATTACTTAAAAAAATTCGAAAATCGCCCGCGCGTTCCATAGCGCGTCATACGTGCATGCGACGCAACGGACGCGATGCTACTAACGTAGTAGAAGACCTGGAAAGGCTTTAGCTGCCCCTCGGCACCCCCTACCCCCTCACACCCCTTTAAGCTCTCTGCCCAGGCCAAAGCTTAGCTCGCATAACAACCTATATCCTAAAATCCAGCACAACTAAATATCAACTCTATCACAAAGGAGTAAATCACAATTTACAAGAACTACACGTTTTGATTTTCCAGCTGTAAGTATGTGTGCCGGAAAAGCGACTGCACGCGGACACGCTCACAAGTCACGGTTATCGTAGTATATTTCACATATCTAATTCTGAGTTTTATACCTTTTTTGTTAAGGCTCATTTTTTGTTGCAAAATTTTGTACGGCTGAGAACGATTGCAGATGTGTGCAACGAACACAAATGTCCGAATTCGATTACGTTATAATTGTTATGAAGCGTGCCGTAACAATAGCCTTTATCTATTTAATGTTAAGGGTCGTTTTTGTGAATCAACGGCTAGTTTTCCGAATGTACTGTTTGCTTTCCACGGTTCATATTAGGTAGTACTGAGCTCGGCTATTGCTGCAACTGAAATTGGATTTCAATGTACTAACTTTAGAGTTTCTTTTTGGATGGGTATTTATAATAAGAAAAATCGAAATTTAACACCGAGGGACGTTTATTAATGTGAACGTAGATTTTGTCAAATGAGTATCGTAAGAAGTGCAGTTTGTTTGACAAATAGATGCATTACTTTTTAAACTTTTGTCATATTTAACCAATTTAACTCCTTTTTTAATATTTCTGTGACTTTTCTTCAAAAGCACTGAGCAAAGTTGATGCCCTGCTGGTAGGTACTTAAGAATTATAGTACTCCTAGCGGGCTCCCCAGCGCTTTAAAGTTACACGGACTTAAAGGTTTACATACAAATCTTTGAGTAAATTTCAAAGGTTCCCTTAAAACAAGGTCATTCTTAGCAGAAATTGCAGAGTTGGATCCATTACAGGCAACTTGAGTTTTATAGGATTCAATGTACTCTATCTTCAGATTTGATAAATATTTATCACTTTGAATGTAAAAGCGAAGAGTATTTTTCCATGATTATTCTAAATTGTTTTAGAATAAAACCTATGTACATTGTACAAGATAAACCTTATTATATAGGGAACTTTGCACATATAAGTCGTAGGCATATATAAGTACCAAAAAATTTTGAACAGCTCCAAAATTGGGTGAAACGAAGAACTACTTACTACTTAACCTATTTATCCACACAAAGTCGCGAGCTAAAACTAGTAAAACAAAAAATATATCAGCAGCTTATTGAAGAAACGAAATGCTTTAATTTTTTATTCGAGTCTGAGATAGCTTTTCAGGTATGACCTAGAAAATTCGCTTCTTTAATTTATTCAACAGGAAGCTCTTTTTCGACGAGGAAATGTTCTAAGAGGTATTTTTTATTCAATGATGAATTATTGGGGGCTTAAAAAATAAGTCTAGAAGAAAAATATGATGCCTCTATGGTTCAAAGAAAAACTGATTACAGATAGGATTCAGGTTTGAATTTTTATTTACTACTAGAGTACATCAAAAAGCTTTCACTCCAAAAAAGCTTTTTTTTTGATACATTGAGTATTATATATAACCACTGTGTGATTTGACTTGTGGACCTTTTTTATCAGCTCGGATCGGGGCAATCGTCTGGGTCTCGAATAAAACACACAAGCTCTGCAATCAGTCTTTATTATAACTGTGGGTATTGAATGGTCAAGTGAGGGCAGCTACCCAGAGCTTCGGACGTTTTTAGTGAACCGTCCCCTAATTTTCAAAATGTTTCGAAAACAAAATGTTGAGCCAGCGAGAAAAGGGTCAGGCTCAAAAAAATTTTTTTTTTGGTATTTAATGGACAGAATTAAAATTTCACAACACTGCCCAAAAAAGAATGTAATGTTTCAGGCAGGTTTCAGGACGTATGTATGTGACTTTATTCCACCATAACTTCTGAATGTCAGAACAGGTTTGGATGTATGGAGTATCATTAAAATCCTTACATCGTCCCGAGTCACACTTTCTTTAAATTTTTGAGGGTAATTCTCAAGATTTCCTATCATTTAATTAATCCTTGACATTGTTATAGGATTTTACTATACGTCCTAATAGTTAAATTGTTATTTTAATTGAAAACACAATATTTCGCCGTCGGGTTTTAATAAAGAAACACTAAAACTAAAACTTAATACTCATATTATTCAATAGAAAAATGCATTCTCTATATTTAAACAACAGTATTACACGAGCTCCAAGTTAAAACAGGTCAGTCGTCTGGGTCACAGCCTGAAATAACGCACGCAAGCTTTTCATTTGGCCTTTATCATAACATATTATAAGTATAACACTTTGTATGATGTATATTCGTCACTCGTTCGTCTAGTGACTAGCTTAGCTGCAGATCTTGAGGTCCCAGATTTGAGTCCCGAGTCGGGACAAAAAGGCTCTGTATTTAAACAACAGTGTTATACGAGCTTCAAGTTATACATCGGCTGAAATAGATCAGTCGTCTGGGTTTCAGCCAGAAATAACGCATGCAAGCTTTTTATTTTGCCTGTATTATAACACTGTATTGTATGGTCACTGTAAATAAATAAAATAAACAAATAAATAGTCATTTATTTGCAATAAAGTTAAAATAACAAGAAAGACAGATCAACTATTATAATTATTTTAGCTGCCTAAATTTTTTTAATTTTTTTGAAATTTTTAACATACTCGTAACTGTACGTAAGGCGATCAATGACGTCACAAGACGATAAACGACAAATATTTTTCAATTTTTTAACGTAAAACTGTTTGCCTCAGAAATCACTCTATTTTTATACACATAGAAAATATATTTTGTCGTTTATGCCTTGTGACGTCATTGATTGTTTTCCATACAGCGTGACGTAATTATCTGAAAAATAAATAAAAACCATCGATTTTTATTTAATTATTCTCTTTAATAATGAAATCTAGTCAGATAAACTACCGCTATACAAAACATCTTATCATTATATTATACAGTGCAAGACCCTATTAGAAATTGGATACGAAAGAGTCTGACCTATTACTATCATCATAGGCAAGCAATGTCAGGTGATTTCCATTAGTTATATTATCCATACTATCCATACTAATATAATATATAATATAAATGCAAAATAAAAGAATGTAAATGCGAAAGTGTGTCTGTTTGTCTGTCTGTCTATCTGTCTGACTGTCTGTCTGTCTGCTACCTTTTCACGGCCCGACAATTAAATCGATTCTAACGAAATTTGGTACAGAGTTAGCTTATATCCCGGCAAAGGACAAAGGCTACTTTTTATCCGGGGAAATCAAAGAGTTCCCAGGGGATTCTTAAAGGCCCATCCATGTAACCGATTTGTATGAAATTTGGTAACTACCAAGGTAGCTTGCGTCCATGTTATTGACATAGACAACTTTTTATCCCGGAAAACCAAACAGTTCCCACGGGATCTTCAAAAACCCACATTCCCGCGGACGAAGTCGCGGGCATCCTCTAGTAATTTATAACACATTAGTTGTGTTCAGTATTACATTAATATTTTTAAGTTCAGCACATTTCGTGATCGCATGCAAGTATTGTTAACACGCATACCTGGTAGCTAGCTACCTACTTTGTGATATTTCTTTTTATGTGCTTTCGGAAAACTCATTTTAAAGCAAATAACCTGCATATTAAATAACATTTTTAATGAAAAAAACAGTTTTTTTAATTAAATAACGCTAGCTTTAAATTTTCTTGTAACATTTCCAATGAAAAAGTTTTTAATTTAATTACATGTTATATCATTTTATTATATCTATAGAATATATTTATCCTTATGATATAATCAGCTTCTAGGTGACAACCTACCGTAACGCCAATTCGCTTGCTGGTTGCTTTGTAAGGTCCGAGTACCGACCCCATAGCCAACTCACCACAGGATGAGTGATGATGGATCTCCTCTCAGTATGAAAAAAATTTTGTCGTAGTCCACCACGCCACAGCTGGCATAATGCTTTTTTTTTCTCTCTCGTCTAGCTTTACACTGATTAGCCAATGTCAAGTTTGTAGTTATTTACAAGTTAGCGAAACTGTATGTATAAATATGGACTTCGTCTGTGCCGGCGCCCGCCGACATACACATGGCGCCTTTTTAGAGCGCTTCCCAGTCAGGTTCCACCACCAATAGACACCAGCAGAACACAAAAACCGGCCATTTCTAACAAAAACACTCCAAAAAGGCACAACACGCGCGCCAGCAAACGCCACCACAGACGAAGTGTGATGGTACGGCGTGATCGTCTATACTAGTGGTTAAGGTTAGGCATTATGAAGAGATAAAAATAAGAAATAAACTCAGCTGAATTATAGAGACACCTAGGTATTTAAGTCATGAGTTATTTACAAGTAATTAATTGGTACAGTACGTTGGGTGAACACGTAGACTTCTCGACCAGCTAACAGGTTTACACGGATTGAATTATGAAAAATTAATGTAAAATTTCAACTCCTCAAAATAGATATAGTGAAGGGAAGGATTTGTTAATTTAGAACGTCCTGTTAGTGTGGAAAATCAGTTGATACGTGTATTTGCCTTATTTAGGCCATCGGTTTGAGACCAACCGGCATTCCTTAAGCACGGGGGAAATACCTACGCTGAAACTTCAGCCTTAATCCATGTTATGTGGGGCACAGCAATTGGACTCTCCTATTTTCGCTGCGAAGCGTTTTCAATTGCCTAGGTACGGAAACCTAGGTTCTTTTCAGTGAGCTCTGGGCTCGCCCCAAAACCATGGTATTTTTGTATATATATATATATATTTGTTTGATTGATTGTCAATAAATTGGCCAATTTATTAGTTCGGAGAGTCCAGCTGTATAAAGACATGACGTGTTTGCTTTGTGCCGGAATCTCGCTGCTGGTACGTCACCAATCAACCATGTACCATATAATATCAAGCAAAGGAATTACAAAGTACAGCAAAACTAGTATTTTTATCTATTCAAAAACTCGGTGATTCACAAATTCAGCTGGCGTCGGTTTTAACAGATAATGTTACCTAAAATGCTGTTTGGGAAAGATCGGTACACAATAAAAAAAAGGTACCTACCTGCCTCGCCATCTGCCCTCTGGAGGCAGCGTGTACTCCATTGTCTCGTTCAGGGTAAGTAGATGAAATTTAGCTATGACTCGAAAGTAAAAGGTCCCTTTGTCTTTAGCCTGAGATTCGAACCCAGCCAATATTATCTTTAGTAGTGGAGAGCATTCTTGGTAAATTAGGTACTAATCGTTTTGTGAAAATAAAAGTATAAGGAAAAACCATCGTGAGAATTTCACATCCCTAGAGTTCTCTCAAATGTTCTAGTTCATTCATAACCATATAAAAGATTGATCATGATGATGATAATGATGCTTCGTCCTAACTTTTGTGATCAACTTCCACTAAATGACGTTATTTTATTTACTCAATTTCAATACTAATTTCAATGTAAGATGGAAGAAATTTGTATTTCTTAGTTCCATAGTAAGTACTTTTATTTAGGTATGTATTAGAGAGAGAAAGTCAATATTGAAGGTTATCAAATTAAATATGCACACATGTGACTTAAGTTTGAGGTATATCAAAAAATCAAATGAACCATAACTAATAAATCTTTAACTTGAATCTCCTTCCAATATTCACTACTTCATATAGGTATAATTAAATATAGCAATAAAAGAGGAAAATAATATTCATATAATTTATTACTGGTGAATAGATTTTCTACTACTCACTCAGTTTAAAACCAAATAAAGAAGAGAAACTGAATTTATTATTTAGACTGGGAATTAAGTAACTTTATTACATTAATTAATTCCTGGCCGAATATTTGCTTCCTAAGCCATACTAATTATTGAAAGGGGAAAAGCAATATTCAAACGAAAAAACCCTTTCGGCTTTATGTACATCATTTTATCTAAAATACACACATGCCCACATAATTAATAGAGATATTATCTATAATTCTTACTTCTATAATAAAGTAGATTTTAAGGACACACATTATGCGTAAATTATAATATATTCATTATTTATTCTAGATATATTTGAATCCTAGTTCCACAAAGAGAAATGTCCCATTTCTATAATTTTGGATGCAAATCTAATAGTTATACACAATATTGTAACACCTCCTAATATCCAAATAATAATATCATCTCTAATTTAGTTTGTAAAATAATTCTTTACTCAAGATGTTTGGAACTGATTTTCAAATAATCTAGTTTAAAATTTAAATGTAAATTAGTACATCACCATATATCAGCTTCTGCTGGTCCGGATACACACTATTTTATTCTATTTATAATTTACTATTATTAAACTACACAATTTCAATATATTTCTACACTTAATATTCACTGTTAGGCTCTACTGCACGTTGAGCCAGACCTCAATCGAATGTCCCTCTCGGTCCCCCAGTGTAGACTTAAAACGTCCACACGGATATCTTTGTCCACGCCCATGATCTGAAATGCAAAAAAAAAACCAGCGAAATTTCGGTTTCTGATTGGTTCACTCTTGCGCACAGAATTTCTCTGGCTGATGGCTAATTGGCTGAAAATAAAATGTATTTCAAACTTCCCTTAATGGGCCGTACCTTTTACTTTCTCACGCCCTTGCCTTGCCTAGACCACTCTCATAACACGTGATTACAATTTTGTACACTTGTAGAGATTTCTAAGTTAAAATTTACGACTTTTATCTAATTTATGACCGACCCTAACGCAATTTAGCTTTAGAGCAATTTATTTTGCCCTTTTGTTTTTTATACTTCCTTTCCTACAATTACTCAGAATCTTAACTAATTTATTTCTTTTCGTGCGAGATTTTTGTTTTTAAGAGCAAGGCTTCAAATTTCCGACACTCATAAAACCGCATGACGGATGGCAAGGCCATCTCACGCTCCCCCAAAATAGATTTTTAATACACGTAGCTCCTTTTGTCCCTGCAGCTGTGCTAGTCGTTTCAAAATCTATTTTTCCCCTTATCTGTATTAGAACGCTAGTATCAGACCTCCTACGCCTATCTATTATACCCTCGGGCATGACCATAGCTATTTAACTCAGGTATCTCTTTGTTTAGTGTACCCCAAACTACCTGTTTTCTGTCCCTTTTAATACTCTAGTTTTACCTATCTTTCTATTTATCTACATAGTACCTAAACAAATGAATGGCATTGTAGTTACCCTTAACTTTATCAGTATGAACGTCTATTAATGTATATACATTATTATATGGAACTGCCCCTATTATGTACGGTCCTTCATATAAGCGCATGAATTTTTTTGTCAGCTTTTTATCCGCATCCGACTTCGTAAAAGTCTTAAGTTTCACTAAATCTCCGATTTCGAATTGTATTAACTTATGATTTTTGTTATAATGTAATTGTCTACTTTCGGCCGCCTTATCTATGTTTTGTCGTGCCTGTTGTCGAATCTGTTCTAACAGTTCACCTTGTAAGTCTGCCCTCACCGATGAGTCAGTGTTGAAATCAGTCGATAGCAGAGTACGTTTTCCATATATAATCTCGTTTGGCGAATATCCCGTTGTAGTATGTATTACCTGATTGTAACAATCTTCTATATCCGATAATAGATCTACCCACGAACGATGTGATTTGTCGCAATACGTCCTGAATAATCTACCTAACTCTTTATTAACTCTCTCTGTTGAATTTGGCCGTGGATTTCTAACAGATGTGTGCGTTAACTCGATACCTAGTTGGCGAATACCTAACTCGAAAACTTTTGAAGTAAAGTTCGCGCCTCTGTCTGAACATAATGTCTTAATTGTGACCTGCTTATGAAACTTTTTTACACAAGTTAAAGTAGCCTTCCCACTAGCCTGGCGTAGTGGGTATAGTCTGATTAACTTACTATAAGCATCTTGCATTACGAATATGTATTTAAAACCAAATCGTCCTGCCGGTAAAGGTCCAAAAATATCGCAAAAAACTCTCTCCCCTATTTCCTTCGCTATTACAGTTTTTATCGGCCCCGTGTGCGTTTCCAAAGCATGCTTTGACTTTTGACATGCCTCGCAAGCTCTTACAACACGACCTATTATACGAGACATATTTGGGAAATAATATTGACGTTTCATCAGAGCATAAACCTTGTATCGCCCGAAATGACCTACTTCTTCATGTATGCTAACTATCAAATCCCTTAATATGTTCTCGGGAACATATAACCTTAAGATATCCCCTTTTATGTCTCTTCTATAAAGAATCCCTTCTTTAAGCACGTAGTACTTTGATTCAGAAGTGTCTGCTGTTTGCACGCGTCTAATTATCTCACTAGCAGTCTTGTCGCGACTTTGATAACTACCTATCTCTCTCCATCGCTCCCGCACTAATCGTCCTAATGATGTTTTAAATAGATTCATTTCAGGCCCCGTGACCTTGTTAGTTAATACATCGGTGGTCCCCTTTAAATGTCGAGACAATACGTCTGCTACAATGTTTAGTTTACCTTTCACATGTTCGACTGTGTAATTAAATCGCCCTATATAATGTACCCAACGTATCATCCTAGCGCTCAATAATTTGCACGTCTGCAAGAATATCAGGCTTTTATGATCAGTCCTAATGACTAAATTCGCTCCTCTCAAATATGTTTCAAACTTTGACAAACTGAAAATGATAGCCCATAGTTCTTGTTCAGTAACTGTCCATTTGCGTTCTGTCTCTGTCAATGCTTTACTACAGAACCCTAATATTTGTTCTTCACCTGCTTCATTCAATTGATAGACATAACCCGAAACCCCCAAATTACTGCTATCGGTTTGTAAATAATAAGTTCCCTTAGGATCTGGGTGTACAAGAAGTATCGTGTCTATAAACAATTTCTTGACCCTTTCAAAACAAACATTAATTTCCTCTGTCCATGACCATTTCGTATTTTGTTTTAATAGGTCGCACAGTGGTTTAACCTCTTCGCTATATTTTGAGATAAATCTTCTGAAATAATTTATTAATCCCAGAAATCCTCGTAATTGTTTTATAGTCCGAGGTACAGGGAAGTCTAATATGGCTTTAACCCGTTCAGGATCCATACGTACTCCGTTAGTATTTACTATGTGTCCTAACAACTTTACCTCTACACATAAGAACCGACACTTCTCTAACCTTCCAGTTAAACCTGCGGTTTCTAACACTCGATCTAAATGTTCTAAGTGTAACTTTATGTCCCCCGTAGTGAATATGACTATGTCGTCTAAATAGTTTACGCAAAACTCTCGTACTCCTACTAGGATATAATCCATTGCTCTCGAGAACCCTGCTACAGAAGTCTTTAAACCTTGAGGTAAAACATTATAAGTATACGTCTTCCCCATGAACGAGAACCCAGTATACTTCCTAGAATCTTTATGCAAAGGTATTTGAAAATAGGCATTATTCAAATCAATTAAACTGATATAATTTACTCCATGAAAGGATTGTAAAATCTCAGATGTGAGTGGAGGCGCGCCCGCGTCACCTACCATTTTCTTATTCAACTCTCGTGCGTCCAATAAGAGTCTTATTGACCCATCTCGCTTCTTAGTGAAAGTGAGAGGACTACAGTAAGGAGTCGCTTCCTGTCTGATCACGCCTAGTTTTTCTAACTCTTCTAATTCGGTTTTTACCTGTTCTCTATACGCCAAAGGTACCGGATAACTGTGTTTTACAAAAGGTGTTTCGTCTAATAGCTCAATAACGTGTACGTACTTGTTTGTCAAACCTAAACCTTCCGTAAATACCTTACAGTGTTTGTTTAACACAGGTAGTAATAATTCCTTTTGTTCATTACTTAAGTTCGCGTCATCTAATTTTAATCCCTTAAATTTCTCATTATCTAAATTCATGTCTGATACACTTTGTTCCACTGGCCTAGAGCTTTGATTTAATATTAAATTAATCGTGGCTGCGTTCGTCTCTCCCCCTAACCTTTCGATTTTGCAGTCCGAATTCAGCCTAACACAAGACCTAACGCCCATATGTTCAATAGTCAAAGTGTGTTCACCATTACAGTTCACTATTCCTTTTACCCGCTCTAACCAATCGTATCCTAGTATCAATGACCTAGGAAGACGTCGCATAACTAGTACAGGTGCTTCAACTAAAGTACTACCTAACTGAAACTCTATTAGCACTAACCGATTCGTGCTTTCACTTCGCGACCCAAACGCGCCTTGTATTTGAATTGCTGGAATAGCGATCTCTGGCAATGTCCCATGTTCTCTTAGAATAGAGTCGTACAATTCCCTAGTTATTCCACTAATCTGACTTCCCGTATCTATGAGTGCACTCATACTTCTTCCATACAGTCTAACACATACTTCAGGTAACCTAGGTAAAGAATAATCAACACTCACATCGGTTTGTTCATCTAATTCATGATACATTGTGTACACATTCAAACCTCTCCTCATACAAGTTTCACAAGTCACGCCTAACTCATTACACTCTGTTACATTTTCAAACTGGTTTTCCAATAAGATTCCTATACTCCTAATTTCAAATTGACTACTATACTCGTTATAATCAACGCCGCCTCTTAATAACCGCTTAAGTCCCTTATCTCCGGTCCCCAAACTCTGTCCTGGCTTCCATCCACTATTAATTAAGATCCTATAGACTACACCTGTCCTTTCGTGATCTGAGGTCTTTCTGACGCCCTCCCCCTGATGATCCCTCCCCCACATTCTTAGACACAGTAAGATCCTCGCCCTCTTTCACGAACGTGATAGCCGGCCTAATTTGTTTAGATTCGGATACCGTAGGCCTGTTAAAGTTAACCCTAGAACCTAATCGACCACGATAGCCGCGTCCCCTCGTCGAATTTCCCCTAGCTCTCCAACTTCTTGTTGACATTGTTGCTACAATAGGTCGTCTCGATGATGACTCATTGTATCGTCTACCTCTGTAATTATTACTAACAGTACCTCTCGTAATTTGCCTAGGTTTTTCAACAATATTTTGCTCTATGTTTCGAAGAAATTTCGCTCCGTTCATGATGCTAACTTCCTCTGTTCTAGTAAACCATAATCGTTGTATATCTATAGCATAATGTCGCATAATAGAATTGACCAAATCTCTCTCACTAAACGCAATAGTTAATGACTGCATTGATTCTGCTTGCTCAGCAAAATGTTCGGACATCGACATTCCCGAATCGCTTGAATATACCGCATTAATCAATTTATATCTTATAGATTCCTGAATTTGTTCGGTCCAATAATTTCGTCTAAAATCAATCTCGAAGTCAGCGAACGTAGTCCAGCCCTTCGAATACAAGTCCATAACCTTCCGAGCATGCCCCGAGATGCAACCTAACGCTATATCTATTTCGCGATCTAATCCATTTACCGCCCTTATATATTTCTTTAATCGTTTTAGAAAAACGATGGGGTTAGTGAATGGTTTTCCGTCGAAATTTGGTTTAGTTACTGACGGCTGTACAACATATAAATTCCGGGTCTCAGATAATGTACTTGTGCTCGCGGTTTCAAGATTTGACCCCTGCCTATCAGATTTTTCATTTTCATTAATCCCGTTCGACTCGTGTGAAGAAACGCTCGCGATTTCATTTGAACCGGTATTTGAATTTAACTGTTGTAATTTTGCTTCGAATTCGGTGATTTTTTTCAAAATCAACTCTAATGTAGCATTCCCTAAGGTCGTTGTTTGCTCGCTCGATTCTACGGTACTAACATCGCTTTGGCCCGCACCTACTTGCTTTGTTCTACGTCCCTTCCTACCTGAAGACATCTTTTTTTTTTCAATTTGACCCTATTTCTTTTACCTACCCAAGTGCCAACTTAAATTTTATTTGAATAACTTTCATAAGTCGCGAAGCCGTATTTTTAATACTAATATATTACTGATACTAATTGCAATCACATGTTTGGGTCTGCTTCGATTATATGTATTCTCAGAGTTTGAAAAAAATTAAGTCTGAGAAATAAGCAAGGAATAATAGCTCGATCTCTGTAGTATCTTCTGAAAACCTGTAAATTTTACATTTATAAGACATACAGCTTATTTCTGCTCTCCTGCTCCCCCTATACATAAATAAATGTAAATGTACAACATATAAACATAATAACATGCACAGTGTGTCCTTAAACTTATAATTTATAAATAGTAATGTAAGTTTATAAAATTTTCTCTCTCAAATACCCAATCACAATTTCTACGTTGTGTTATTTTTATGTTAATGTAAATCTAGTCATATCGTTATTTCGAATACGTACATAGATCCCTGGTCACTCGGCATCAAATTTCTGTGATGGTACGGCGTGATCGTCTATACTAGTGGTTAAGGTTAGGCATTATGAAGAGATAAAAATAAGAAATAAACTCAGCTGAATTATAGAGACACCTAGGTATTTAAGTCATGAGTTATTTACAAGTAATTAATTGGTACAGTACGTTGGGTGAACACGTAGACTTCTCGACCAGCTAACAGGTTTACACGGATTGAATTATGAAAAATTAATGTAAAATTTCAACTCCTCAAAATAGATATAGTGAAGGGAAGGATTTGTTAATTTAGAACGTCCTGTTAGTGTGGAAAATCAGTTGATACGTGTATTTGCCTTATTTAGGCCATCGGTTTGAGACCAACCGGCATTCCTTAAGCACGGGGGAAATACCTACGCTGAAACTTCAGCCTTAATCCATGTTATGTGGGGCACAGCAATTGGACTCTCCTATTTTCGCTGCGAAGCGTTTTCAATTGCCTAGGTACGGAAACCTAGGTTCTTTTCAGTGAGCTCTGGGCTCGCCCCAAAACCATGGTATTTTTGTATATATATATATATATATTTGTTTGATTGATTGTCAATAAATTGGCCAATTTATTAGTTCGGAGAGTCCAGCTGTATAAAGACATGACGTGTTTGCTTTGTGCCGGAATCTCGCTGCTGGTACGTCACCAATCAACCATGTACCATATAATATCAAGCAAAGGAATTACAAAGTACAGCAAAACTAGTATTTTTATCTATTCAAAAACTCGGTGATTCACAAATTCAGCTGGCGTCGGTTTTAACAGATAATGTTACCTAAAATGCTGTTTGGGAAAGATCGGTACACAATAAAAAAAAGGTACCTACCTGCCTCGCCATCTGCCCTCTGGAGGCAGCGTGTACTCCATTGTCTCGTTCAGGGTAAGTAGATGAAATTTAGCTATGACTCGAAAGTAAAAGGTCCCTTTGTCTTTAGCCTGAGATTCGAACCCAGCCAATATTATCTTTAGTAGTGGAGAGCATTCTTGGTAAATTAGGTACTAATCGTTTTGTGAAAATAAAAGTATAAGGAAAAACCATCGTGAGAATTTCACATCCCTAGAGTTCTCTCAAATGTTCTAGTTCATTCATAACCATATAAAAGATTGATCATGATGATGATAATGATGCTTCGTCCTAACTTTTGTGATCAACTTCCACTAAATGACGTTATTTTATTTACTCAATTTCAATACTAATTTCAATGTAAGATGGAAGAAATTTGTATTTCTTAGTTCCATAGTAAGTACTTTTATTTAGGTATGTATTAGAGAGAGAAAGTCAATATTGAAGGTTATCAAATTAAATATGCACACATGTGACTTAAGTTTGAGGTATATCAAAAAATCAAATGAACCATAACTAATAAATCTTTAACTTGAATCTCCTTCCAATATTCACTACTTCATATAGGTATAATTAAATATAGCAATAAAAGAGGAAAATAATATTCATATAATTTATTACTGGTGAATAGATTTTCTACTACTCACTCAGTTTAAAACCAAATAAAGAAGAGAAACTGAATTTATTATTTAGACTGGGAATTAAGTAACTTTATTACATTAATTAATTCCTGGCCGAATATTTGCTTCCTAAGCCATACTAATTATTGAAAGGGGAAAAGCAATATTCAAACGAAAAAACCCTTTCGGCTTTATGTACATCATTTTATCTAAAATACACACATGCCCACATAATTAATAGAGATATTATCTATAATTCTTACTTCTATAATAAAGTAGATTTTAAGGACACACATTATGCGTAAATTATAATATATTCATTATTTATTCTAGATATATTTGAATCCTAGTTCCACAAAGAGAAATGTCCCATTTCTATAATTTTGGATGCAAATCTAATAGTTATACACAATATTGTAACACCTCCTAATATCCAAATAATAATATCATCTCTAATTTAGTTTGTAAAATAATTCTTTACTCAAGATGTTTGGAACTGATTTTCAAATAATCTAGTTTAAAATTTAAATGTAAATTAGTACATCACCATATATCAGCTTCTGCTGGTCCGGATACACACTATTTTATTCTATTTATAATTTACTATTATTAAACTACACAATTTCAATATATTTCTACACTTAATATTCACTGTTAGGCTCTACTGCACGTTGAGCCAGACCTCAATCGAATGTCCCTCTCGGTCCCCCAGTGTAGACTTAAAACGTCCACACGGATATCTTTGTCCACGCCCATGATCTGAAATGCAAAAAAAAAAACCAGCGAAATTTCGGTTTCTGATTGGTTCACTCTTGCGCACAGAATTTCTCTGGCTGATGGCTAATTGGCTGAAAATAAAATGTATTTCAAACTTCCCTTAATGGGCCGTACCTTTTACTTTCTCACGCCCTTGCCTTGCCTAGACCACTCTCATAACACGTGATTACAATTTTGTACACTTGTAGAGATTTCTAAGTTAAAATTTACGACTTTTATCTAATTTATGACCGACCCTAACGCAATTTAGCTTTAGAGCAATTTATTTTGCCCTTTTGTTTTTTATACTTCCTTTCCTACAATTACTCAGAATCTTTCTTCTTTATTTATTTCTTTTCGTGCGAGATTTTTGTTTTTAAGAGCAAGGCTTCAAATTTCCGACACTCATAAAACCGCATGACGGATGGCAAGGCCATCTCAGAAGTCCCCCTACACCTTTGAGAGCATTATGGAGAATTATCAGGCATGTGCAGATTTCCTCACATCGTTTTCCTTACCGTTAAAGCAAGTGATATTTTATTGCCTAAAACGCATGTAGGTAACTCCGGAAAGTTAGAGGTGCATGCCCGGGATCGAACCTCCGATCTCCCGCCAATGAGGCGAACATCTTAACCACTAGGCTATCATGAAAGCCTAGTAGTTAAGACCCGAGTACGGAACCCTCGGTGCGCGAGTCTGACTCGCACATGGCCGGTTTTTATTTGTAATAAATGGTTTATTTTAATTATAACTTTATTCAACACATTTTTATTTTAAATTGCTCTTTGTCACACCAAAGACCGCAGCGTCAGAACGTATTTACGTTTACAAGCCATTTTAATCAGCTTTTTAAAACTAAATGCTCCAAACGAGTCCCAACCGCTTATTTTCAACGGGCGTACTATACCTACTTATCGTACAAAGAAAACAAGCTTATTATAAAGTCGAGTTTTGTGTTCAAAATACGTCTATTTCTTTTAGGTAGGGTTACCAAGTGATGCACAAGTGAAGTATTTAAGAGAAATAAATTTACTGAAAATTCTTTCTTTCGTGGAGGTCTACGTTATAAAGAAACTTACGAGCACAATCTCAAGTTTTTAAATCTCGTAATTTTTAACCCCCGACCCAAAAAGAGAGGTGTTATAAGTTTGACGTGTGTATCTGTGTATCTGTTTATCTGTGTATCTGGGTATTTGTGTATCTGTGTATCTGTCTGTGGCATCGTAGCTCCTAAACTAATGAACCGATTTTAATTTAGTTTTTTTGATTGAAAGGTGGCTTGATACTTGATGGTGGCTTTGTGAAATTGAAGCTGTACTTAATTCAAGGCCATTGTTACCACTCTCAACTGACCCAGATGATTTTTGTTATTTAACACCTGGGCACTTTATAATTGGTGGTCCTTTAACTATGTATCCAGAAGATAATTTGATTGATGTACCTCAAAGTAGACTTAATTTTTGGAAATTATGTACTAATTTGAAACAACAATTTTGGAAAGCTTGGCATAAATATTACCTAAATATACTTCAAAATAGACCTAAATGGCAACAGGTTAAAAATAATGTTAATATAGCTAGTTTAGTTATTTTAAAAGATGATAATTTACCTACAATGTCTTGGCCTATGGCCAGAATTATTAAATTATGTCCAGGTCATGATGGTAAGGTTAGGGCTGTAGAGGTCATGACCCCAAATAAAAGAACACATGTCAGAGGAATAAACAAAATATGTATTTTACCTTTAGATTAGTTACATAACATTGTGAGGCCGCAGTATGTTGCGTGCAACATTAAAATTGTATTAATAAATGGCAATATTGTTAGGGGTTCACACAACGTGAACCCTCAGCCTCTCTCTTCTCTCACTGACCGCCGCGTTATCTGGACGTGTTAATTAATGTGTGTTTAAAACAAGTGAATTTTGATTTGGACTGCCTTCCATCACCACCCAGCAATATTAAGAAAAACAGTTACTGCTGGTCTGCACAGAGTGTTCTTAGCTATAATCCAAGAAAATCGGTTCAGCCGTTTGAAAGTTATCAGCTCTTTTCTAGTTACTGTAACTCACTTTTCGGGGGTGTCATAAATTTTTAATTTTACACTTGCAGCTGTATGGTTCTACGTATAGTACCTACGAGACAGGTTGAAATGGCAACCGGGGAGGGAACGCACCGCACACTCGGCACAGCTTCCACGCTAACCCGATGATTCTAGTTTTTATGTTGTTGTCGTGCTTCGTGCGACAGGTAGGAATTTAGTAAAACGCGAAGACGGATTGATACTTATAATTATAGTCAAACAATCTTACAAATAGGTTGTGTCTTATTGTGGAACTAAATAAACATAATAGATAACTCAGTCGGGAGCGGCCGTAGGTAACGCGCTACAATCACAGGGTAGTTAATTGAGAATCGCATACGCATGAAGATACGTTGACTGTCCGAAGGAAGACAACTGGCCTTGGTCAGACGCCGGGGGCAGACACGGGCTCGCAGAGGGCTCGCAGACGCGTCGGACAATCGACGATGCTCGGGCGGCTCAGCGCTGCGGTGAGGCGGCACAGTGCTTATGCGTAGGCTGCTCGACAGCAGTGAGTAGCGTGGCTTGGGTAGACGGTACGAAGTCGGTAGATACTTCGCCGGTGTGGTAGCAGTCAGGTTAATAGCAGCTTTAGAGCTTCCTGGTAGAAGGAACCCTGGAATCGAGAGAGGCAATCTTAAATGATTTGCTCAAACTCTCGTTCCATAACTTTAGATGAGCCTTGGGTCGTCTGAGCCAAGTGCAGGTCGTATAATATAAAAGTGATGGAACGAGTTTACAGATTCTGTTAGTAAATATCCTATCGCAAGGGTTAGGTTAAACGAGTACAAAACAATTAGCCTAAACTTATAATTTAATAACATCACAGTTACCAACCTTAATCCAGGGTTACACAGAATTCACTACACTTATTTATTACTTTCACTTCACTCCTGCGTCGTGATTGCAGGTAATAGAAATCAGGAATGTCCCTGAACTAGGAGGATTGCTTATTTATATTAAATTAAGCGGAAATAAGGTGTATTCTCGAGTGTTCTGGCTACAGGAAATGTTATTAGTTTGTCGGGGAAGTTTCCAGAATGAAAGACTATTGATCGACAGATGTCGCTAGCGTATATGATTAATTAAATAGTCTTGACAGTTATTTTTAAATGGAAAGCTATCTGTCGTTAGAGGTCGCTAATTTGTATGAGTAGTTTTATTTTAAAGAATGTTCTAGAAAAACTGTCATTGTTTGATTAGTCTATGTAAACTATTCTCCGACAGATGGCACTGAATGTTAATCAGTGTTGACGTTGAAGTCTGTCAATGTCAGAAATTCTTTGTCCTAGACCGGTAGATGTCGTTCGTAATTGTTTATTACAATTCCGTGATTCGATTTTTTTCGAATCACTACATATTCCCCTTTTTAGGTTAGGATTTTATCTAATAAAATCCTTCTACACTACCTCTAAATATCGCTAAAGTTCGAGTTAACCTTGTCATGCTTCATCTTTCGTACTATCCGAACATTCTTCAGTCATTCATAAAGCGGTGGCCATACTAGTGGTTCATCGCGTCCTAGTGTACAGAGTTATCGCGTTTGTTCGCCATGACTCGCTCTCATGTTTAGCAGGTGTTATGATTGTTGCAAAGTCCAAAAATAATCGGTGTAGTTGTCTTTTCACTGTTTAGTATAGTGGATTAACAACTTGTTATAGAAGGATATCTTAACTTTTAGGTCATTAAGATATGGACGTATTTCACCTTTTAGGTAAGCAAAATACAATTAGTTGTGTACTAGTAGTGCCTTAGTGTAGGCGTAGCATTCACCTTTTAGGTCAGTGAAGGCCAATTTTGTACTGACTTTTAGGTCATCAGCACGTTAGTGTGTATCTAGCATTATAGTAATATTATTTTTGGACTTCGCAAGGTATGTCTGTGGAATAAGTAGTGATTTTTATGTAGCGGTTGGTACATTAGTTGTTTAGGTTGAGGGTAGATGTACATAACTTACTGAGTTTGTAGTTATGTCTAGTTAAATGTAATAGGTGAGTATATGTTAGATACTGGTGTAGGTATCTGTATAGTGTACCGGTTCTAACTACTTTGTTTTGATGAACGTAAGATTGCGCGACGCGGTGTACAACCAACCTTAAAGTTCATGCATATCGCGTGATGTTAAACTTGAGTTGACTGCTGTACATTACGTGGACACTGTTTATCGGTTGTTGTTTCTTTTTTTTGAATCTAGATGCATGGAATGATCATGTTTGTTTGATAGCACTTTCCGCGGCTTTATTTACGTTCATAGGTATTTGAGATTAGGGTGATTAGCTAATGAATCGATTAATTAGTTTGTGAGTTTAGTGGATAGATGTAGTCTAATTTCTTAAAATTATGCCTAGTAGGTGGTTTGTAATGTTATATAGAAAATGATGCATAATCTTAAGTTTGAGTGTTGTAATTGGTTAGTTTTATGTCTTTGACATGCCAGGTGCCTAAATTATTACCGTCTAGGTCTGCTAGGTCATAAGCTAAGGATGATCTTTTTTTGACTATTTTGCATTTGATATACTTAGGTGCTAATTTTTTTGCAAAACGCTTATCCTTATCACTCAGATAGTATGTACGTCTCCATACAATATCACCTACGTTAAATTCGAAGTTTTTTCTCCGTAAATTGTAGTTGTTGCTGTTCCTAGAGTGAGATTTTAATAATTCTAGCTGTACCTTGTCAAATATTTTGCGCAAGGATCCTAAATTATCCGCGTATTCGTCTCTAGGAGTAAATGTAATCTCGTCAGCAGAAATGTATTCTGAGGATGGGTACTGAGATCCGCAAGAGAATAATTCCCTGCCGTAGACTAAAAATGAACCCACGACACGAAGCACGACAGTGGCCCCACGTTGGGCGCCACTGTCGTGCTTCGTGCGACAGGTAGGAATTTAGTAAAACGCGAAGACGGATTGATACTTATAATTATAGTCAAACAATCTTACAAATAGGTTGTGTCTTATTGTGGAACTAAATAAACATAATAGATAACTCAGTCGGGAGCGGCCGTAGGTAACGCGCTACAATCACAGGGTAGTTAATTGAGAATCGCATACGCATGAAGATACGTTGACTGTCCGAAGGAAGACAACTGGCCTTGGTCAGACGCCGGGGGCAGACACGGGCTCGCAGAGGGCTCGCAGACGCGTCGGACAATCGACGATGCTCGGGCGGCTCAGCGCTGCGGTGAGGCGGCACAGTGCTTATGCGTAGGCTGCTCGACAGCAGTGAGTAGCGTGGCTTGGGTAGACGGTACGAAGTCGGTAGATACTTCGCCGGTGTGGTAGCAGTCAGGTTAATAGCAGCTTTAGAGCTTCCTGGTAGAAGGAACCCTGGAATCGAGAGAGGCAATCTTAAATGATTTGCTCAAACTCTCGTTCCATAACTTTAGATGAGCCTTGGGTCGTCTGAGCCAAGTGCAGGTCGTATAATATAAAAGTGATGGAACGAGTTTACAGATTCTGTTAGTAAATATCCTATCGCAAGGGTTAGGTTAAACGAGTACAAAACAATTAGCCTAAACTTATAATTTAATAACATCACAGTTACCAACCTTAATCCAGGGTTACACAGAATTCACTACACTTATTTATTACTTTCACTTCACTCCTGCGTCGTGATTGCAGGTAATAGAAATCAGGAATGTCCCTGAACTAGGAGGATTGCTTATTTATATTAAATTAAGCGGAAATAAGGTGTATTCTCGAGTGTTCTGGCTACAGGAAATGTTATTAGTTTGTCGGGGAAGTTTCCAGAATGAAAGACTATTGATCGACAGATGTCGCTAGCGTATATGATTAATTAAATAGTCTTGACAGTTATTTTTAAATGGAAAGCTATCTGTCGTTAGAGGTCGCTAATTTGTATGAGTAGTTTTATTTTAAAGAATGTTCTAGAAAAACTGTCATTGTTTGATTAGTCTATGTAAACTATTCTCCGACAGATGGCACTGAATGTTAATCAGTGTTGACGTTGAAGTCTGTCAATGTCAGAAATTTTTTGTCCTAGACCGGTAGATGTCGTTCGTAATTGTTTATTACAATTCCGTGATTCGATTTTTTTCGAATCACTACATTGTCATAGAAAAATCCTTATTCTCCTATAAATTATGGCGACTTCATTTATTTTAAAGGAACAAACGAACCACTTTTAAACGTTCCGTTCGAATGAATTTATGTTTGAGGAAATTGAAAATTCAAAGACGCCATCTTATCCAATATTAAGAACGCTAATGGGGGTTAGACGTCCATTAAGGTGCGTTTACACATTCGCACGAGAGGACGCGACGAGTGGCGAGCTGGGACGCGAGCTACCTGTTCACACATTCGTCTCCGGTTTCGTTATGCAATCGCGCAGTGAGATATGCACGATATCTCGTAAGTAACGCAGCGATGACGAACATGTAAGCACACGGCTAGATGACAGGTTTTACAAGGGGTTTCTGTCAGTTATTATTAAATTAACAGGTCTCTCTCCGTCACTTACTCCATACAATCGTAGTGCCAATTTCATTTGAATATTAAGCAACCAAAGTCCTTGAAATTTTGCAGATATATTCTAGAAACTAATATCTGTGCCTGTGGTGTTTTAGATTTTTCTAAAAATATGTAGTTTTAAAATTACAGGGGCTCAAAGATTTGTATGTGAATTTTTAAGACTGCGTAATGAAACCGAATCTACAACAGAAATCTACAACAGAATCTGTAACAGAAATCTGGAAAACCACAGGCATAGATACTTGTTTCTAGAATATGTCTGCATTTCATGGACTTTGGTTGCTTAATATTCTTGAAATTGGAACTACGTTTGTATGGGGCGAGTGACGGAGAGACCCCTCTTAACTGCTGTTGCTGACAGATTACTAAACTACTATGTAATATGTCAGAACACTGTATAAGTCTCTGCTCAACATTCGTTCATCATTCATGATTGAAAGAATTGACTGATGCAAAACTTATCGTCTAATGAAGCCCTTAAGGCTAATGGGGGTTAGATTAACAGCCAGCCACGACGAGGAAGGAGTAATAATATTATTTATTTACTCAGACACTCTATCGATTCTGTCATACTTTGATTTTGATAGATTAGGGAGAGAAATTCCAAATTATCTTAATTATTTATCGGCTATCAGATTTACTGAAGGAGTTCACCGCATAACTGTCCCAAGAAAATCTCTGCCATTCTCAGGAATTACTAATTAATACGACTCAGTGCTTATTTGTTAAATACATCGTCTGATATATTATAGACTAGCTTATCCACACGGCTCCGCTCAGATGAAATTTGAAAGGTAGACATTTACTTCTTTGCGCCAGAGAGGCCGTCAAAAACCAGTTTTTAACCCCCGACCCAAAAAGAGGGGTGTTATAAGTTTGACGTGTGTATCTGTGTGTCTGTCTGTGGCATCGTAGGTCCTAAACTAATGAACCGATTTTAATTTAATTTTTTTTGTTTAAAAAGGTGGCTTGATCGAGAGTGTTCTTAGCTATAATCCAAGAAAATTGGTTCAGCCTTTTGAAAGTTATCAGCTCTTTTCTAGTTGCTGTAACCTTCACTTGTCGGGGGTGTTATAAATTTTTAATTTACACTTGTATAGTATAGTAGAGACTGTTTGATATTCAGTTATAAGTAATTTTGACTGTATAAGAATTTCGTTTGTAACTTAGAAATGGGTTAGGTTAACCAATTTCTAAACAGCAGAAGACACTAAACGTACACTAAACTGGTTTAAAAACTAACCAGTAGATAATCTAGTCCAGTTTTATTAGTTAGTTTATTTTGTGGCAATTAAAATAACTGTCATACAGACAACCACCTTATAATGAAGAGAAAAGGCCAGATTGATTCTAAGTTCCTACGGGATAGAGGATAAACAGGATTCATCATTTTGCCGAGTAAAGCCCGCGGGTGGTTGCTAGTTTTTAACTTTTAAAAAAGTAGAAGGGTGTTATAAGTTTGACGTGTGTATCTATCTGTCTGGGGCACCTGAACTAATGAACCGATTTTAATTTAATTTTTTTTTTGTAAGAAAGGTGGCTTGATAGAGAGTGTTCTTAGCTATAATCCAAGAAAATCAGTTCAGCCGTTTGAAAATTATCAGCTCTTTTCTAGTTACTGTAACCTTCGCTTGTCGGGGGTGTTTTTAATTTACACTTGATATGTATAAAGATATACTTACCTTAGTGCTAATTTGCTTTGGTAACAATCAAATTACCGCGAATCTTAGTCACCTCTACTTCCAAATGAGGATATTGCATTGAGATAGTTCGTGAGAACTGAAGACAGTTTTCAGAACGCGATTACCTCTCGGAAGTTGGAAACGGGGTAAAGTTCCCCACTCGTTCCAGTGAGCCTAATCATTGAAATTAATACCTACCGACTTGAAAAGTATCTTTAATCCATACTAACATTATAAATGCGAAAGTGTGTCTGTCTGTCTCTCTGCTACCTTTTCACGGCCCAACAGTTTAACCGATTCTGACGAAATTTGGTACAAGGTCAGCTTATATCCCGGGGACGGACATAGGCTACTTTTTATCCCGGAAAATCAAAGAGTTCCCACGGGATTCCTAAAGACCCATCCGCTTAAATTTGTATGAAAGGTACCAAGGCAGCTTACGTCCCTGAAATTGACATAGACATTAGGCAATATCTATAGTTCGAGACAGGTCGACATGGCTATCGGGGTATGAGGCGGGGGGACACCCCGCACACCCGCAGTCACCTACGCACCGGGTTCCCATCCCGATTGCCATGTCGACCTGTCGCGTAGCTATATGTAGGCTGCGTTGCTTTCAGGAATTCAAAAATCAGCTATAAATAAAATACTACAGCGTTCTGACTAAAATCTTTTATTACTTTAATACTTACCTATTTACATTAACATGTTGAGAATTACATCTAGTAACTAGTTGGACATGAATGGAGACAAAGTTAAGGCACAGATAAAAGCATACGTAGGTATATCTAGAGAGTTTTATTTTACATACATTTGCGCTATGATCGCACCACATCTGACAACGATCTGTATTTTTACTACGCGCTAGATTAGTTATTCTATACAAGAATTATTGTAACCTTTCTATTTAATTATTGTATTCTAATTTGGTGGGCAGTAGATTCCTCCTACGCCAATGATAGTCAGTGTCTGTTTGATTTGACAGCGTTGTGAAACACGATTTTTGTTTGGAATAGCCATTCTATTTTATTTTTTCAATTCGTTGATATTTGGTAAATCAATATACAGTGAAAAGAGCTAATCTGGAAGAGAGCTTTCATTTAAAATCTAAATACATAATCTATACGTCAAGAATATTGGACTTCTTATCATTATAGATTATTATCAAAATTATTAATATTAACAGCTACACTATTATCAGTATCCAACAAATGGCATTCTTCAAAATCATTGCGTTTCTCATCTATCTTTTCAAAATTGTTTTTACAAAGAAAATCGTTGTCACAAACAAAATCGTTTCTTCCATCTTCGATCATTGACTCATCAAAACTCGAGTCTCTGTACCTTTTATCATTTTCATTGTGATAATTTTGATATCTTTCAATTTCAAAATCTGGTGAGATAGTTTGTCCTTCGCTTACAGTTTCTTTACCTAAAATATCTTCAGGCTCTATTGACGCTTGGATTGAACTAGGAATTTCATTGAACTGTCTATTCTCATTCTTTACTTCATATTTTACTTCAGACATGTCTAAGCTTTCTCTGTTATCTAAAAGTGGTTTTATGTTCATTAGATTAAAGTTAGGCATCATTCGAGTATCCCAATGGTGTTGAGGAACATTTTCTGATGTGGAAGCTTCTAGATCTAACTGTGTGTCTTCTCCTAACTTCTTGAATGACCCTAAGTTGTATTGGAGTGGTATTGAGAAGGAAGGTAGGTCGACTTGAGGGTTTTGTCTAGTTGGTAAAGCTGATATATGTATAGCTGGTCCCGGTTGTTTTGACTTCGATGAGTATCCACTTTGGTTTGATTCGGCTAAACTGATGATTTGTGATGAGGAAACTGGAAAACGATAGAAGATATATGACTTAATTCAACTGCACATCTAAACTCAAAAGGTCGTCGTGGGCAAAGGCTATTAGAAGCACCAGAAATGTGGATTATTGCTACTTTAAAATCATTTTTGAGATTACTTCAAGATTATTCACAGGATACTTTAAATAAAGTAGCTAATGTTACAGATGTTATATTTTACGAAGACCGTTTTGCTATGTATGCGTGGGTTCACACATATACATCGGTATAGTGTGCGTGGTACTTAGTTTCAACCGCGACGCGGTTTACATTACGCACACCAATGCGTTAACGATTATCGGTACACTCACTACTACAACCAAAGCTGAGCGGTCATCGTGAACATATGAAAAAGGCTCTTCAGATGATTTTAATTGCTACCTGTGAAATCGTCCATCTCTAATTCCTACATACCAGGTATAGTAATGAAGTCTCTCATTTCCAAGGCTAAAGCTGACGGGGAGCGAGGGTCGGGAGATCTGGTGGATCTGGCTGGATATGGTTCACAGCCCGCTTTTTGTTGCTTTCGCCATTTTGCTCGGCGGTTTTGGAACCATACCTGAAAATGGAAATGGTTTGAAGAATTCCACTAATACTACTACTATGAGCAGAGGCGGTCTTACCCATTGCGAGGCTCCGGGCAGCAGGTCTTGCGAGGCCCTAGTTTGTCTTTAGTGAAAAGTATGTGATGCGAAAGTAGGTCTGGTTGTTTAGTTTAGGTATTTTTCATGTTTAAAGAGAAATGCTAAAGTTATACAAATAAATAGAGTTTTAAAATATTTTACATTGAAAGATTTCAAGAGAAGAAATTAACAAATACAGAGATAATAAATTTTAAAATGGATATAAGCGGCTTTTCCTAAGACTAAAATCTTTAATTAAAGCACAATAATCTAACGAATGACAAGACCAAAGGGTAAAGAAAGATCCACGTAGATTTCCTTATACCTGCTTTCTTTTGATAGATCGTTTCCTTTTTGAACTACCTGACTCAATTTTTCTACCGGCATCACGATCACGCGAACTCATTTCGTAAATCTTACTTTGAAAATTAAAACATATTTTAATTTTTTTTTAAATGATGTGACCACAAATTCGCGGTTTTCAGATTTATTCCTGTACTTGTGCTAGCACCTGCCAAATTTCATGATTCTATGTCAAAGAGAAATAGCCTATAGGTTTCTCGACAGACACGACGGACAGATAGACAGACAACGAAGTGATCCTATAAGGGTTCCGTTTTCCCTTTTGAGGTACGGAACCCTAACAATTAGGGATTCTTCGAGATACGGGATCAAACTTTTTATCGATTTTACTCCATAACTCCGTCAAATTTAAACCGATTTTCACATTTCTATTTTTACAAAGGTGTACTGTGAGGTTGGTACTTGGTACCATGTAAGTTTGGTGAAGATCTGATGAACAATTTCGGTAACAGAGGCTGGAACTCCTCAACGGATATCAGCAAAACGATCGCGATCAGTATAATAAGCTTAGTAGAAAGTAGACTCTTAGTCATAACTAGTTGACCCGCCCCGGCTTCGCACGGGGAGCCTACCTGTTCCATAATATAACACAAGTATACCACATTCATACCCATATTTTGTCTATGGAATAGATAGGCTCCCAGTGCGAAGCCGGGGCCGGTCAAATAGGATTCAGTAAAATTGAAAGATCTGGTACCGAGCGCAATTTTTTTGTTTAAAACAGATAAATAAGAGAAATATAAACGAGCTCAGCCGTAACAAAATTTTATGTTTCAAAGCACCTCATTCTACTTTTCTCAAGGTTTTTTATCCCGGAAAACAAAGAGTTCCCAGGGGGATTTTCAAAAACTTAAATCCATGTGGTTTAAGTTCGGGTATCAACTTATACAATACAAGCGCGAGCGAAGCGAGCGCGAAATTTTTGATATATTTACGAAAAAAACCATATTAATATTAGCCAAAGTCCTTTTCAGGGCCCATTTTCTTAGTTAAAATTTGGTATTATTCAGAGATAGCTTGCGCACAGATGCTTTATCCCGAAAAATCAGAGTCCCCACGGCGTTTTTAAAACCCGAATCGATGTGAACGAAGTTTCGAGGTTCCATTAATACAACATAAAAGCGCGAGCGAAGCGAGCGCAAAATTTTCGATATATTTACATAAGAGATTGGTAAATTCGAGCCTTCAAGTCCAAAATGTTGAATTCCAAAAATGCAAATGTTGAATTCTTATAATGTTGAATTTGTTGTGTGAATGTTGAAGTATTTGATTTATCGTGCAAAATGTCAGAAAAAATACCCGAGTACGGAACCCTCGGTGCGCGCGTCCGACTCGCACTTGCCCGGTTTTTTTTAACCGACTTCCAAAAAAGGAGGAGGTTCTCAATTCGTCGGAATTTTTTTTTTTGTTTTTATGTATGTTCCCTGATTACTCAAAGACCCCTGGACCAATTTGGAAAATTTTTTTTGTTTGAAAGGGTATTCTGTGCAGGTGGTCTCATATAAATTTGGTGAAGATTTGATGAATATCTTCGGAGATGGAGAACAGAACTCCTCAATGGATAGGAGCAAATTGCTCACGATCAGTGTAATAGCTTAATAAACATTAGGGTTTTAACTGGGCCTAGCATATTATAGTACAGGGGGGCCACTAAAAACTGTGAAATAAAAAAATTTCAAAAGAAAAATAAAACCGACTTCAAAAACCACAAACACTAAAAAGTAAAAAATTACTTTTGTTTAGCTACACGTGTAATGTACCTAGGTATGAAGTCGAGCGAGCATATTAAAACAAAATTAGAAATACAAGAAGAAGCTCGCCCGACTTCATATTACTTACATTGAAATCGGTTTTATTTTTCTTTTGATTTTTTTTTGTGAATTACGTTTAAGCATATGCGAATTAAAAGCTTACTTTTAAGATCCAACATTTTGGGAATTGAAATTCAACATTTTGCGAATCCAACATTTTGGGATCTAACATTTATTAGCAACTCCGAAATTCAATATTTTGCGAGCGAGCATATTAAAACAAAATTAGAAATCCAAGAGTGAAGCTCGCCCGACTTCATACCTAGGTACATTACACGTGTAGCTAAATAAAAGTTATTTTTTACTTTTTAGTGTTTGTGGTTTTTGAAGTCGGTTTTATTTTTCTTTTGAAAATTTTTTTTTATAATTTGCTTGGGTTGTCGCGCGAGGCCCCTGTAAGAGCGAGGCCCCGGGCGATTGCCCCGTTCGCCACCCCCTAAGACCGCCACTGACTATGAGTAAGCCGTCAACTTTCTGTACGAAAATATTATCCACCTTTTTGTCGACTTAAATACCTTCCTTGGTCAAACTGAAGCGAAATGTGCAATGCGAATCGAAAATAATTATAATTAATTATAATATAACTGTATGTGATGATGACTTTTTAGCACAGGTACGTAATCTGCGTACCAAAAAAGCCATCATCATCATATCAACCCATCGCGCACTCCTTACTGAGTACAAGTTTTTTCTCAGAATAAAAAGGGTTTAAGGCTTGAACTACTATGTTGGTCAATGCAGACTAGCAGACTTCACACACCTTTGGGAACACTGTGGAGAATTCCCAAGCATACCCGGTTTCCTCACAATGTTTTCCTTCACCGTTAAAGCAAGTGATATTTAATTGCTACTCGTACCAACACCATTGTCATACAAGTATGTTAACGCAAATGTTTGCTCAAATAGAGCCAATTCCATACGAGATGTAGAAGTGAGCTTGTTGATTATGCTCAGAGCTTCCACTGATATTCTAAGGCCTATAGGACTTAAAACTAATTCCATAGGACTATAGGACTTTGACTTTGCTTAGACCGTAAGTATCGTAAATAGGTACGTACCACTATCGGTAAAAGAAAACAGTAAGAATAAAAGAAGGCATACATCTGTCTCGTTTTAACTGAAACTGGAGTCTGAGCAAAGTCAAAATACGCTAAATAGATCACAGCCTGAAGCTGATTTCAATCTACGAAATATAATATACTTAATATAAATAATAAATATCTCTCACCCTACTTTGAAATGGAACTGTTCACACTGAGATGTAATATCCCAAACAACCCAACCTTGACGTATTTTGTCAACCGATCGTCAAGGATATAATATATATTATATTCCGTAGTTTGAAATCAGCTTTAGAAATCGGTACTTAATGAAATCAAAATAAATTAGGTAACAAACTGGTGATTACGCCACTTTCGTCGACAATTATTTCAAATGGGTTTCCTTGAAAATTCATTAAATCAACCAAATTGGCATGCGAAAGTTAATTTGTGAATCTTTTAATGAATATATTTCCATAGTCTTGGAATTTGTACGAGTTTGAAAATTAACCGATTGGTGAAGAAAACTTGTATTAAAAGAATCTGCAATTCTATGATGAAGAATAGTTAAGCACAGTTAGGTATTATGGAATTATTTTATTTAAAACTAGTTTATACCCGCGACTTTGTCCGCTTAGGGTTATTAAGGACTAGCTGATACCCGCGACTTCGTTCGCGTGGATGTAGGTTTTTAAAATTCCCGTGGGACCTCTTTGATTTTCCGGGATAAAAAGTAGCCTATGTGCTAATCCAGGGTATAATCTATCTCCATTCTAAACAGCCCAATCCGTCCAGTAGTTTTTGCGTGAAGGAGTAACAAACATACACACACACACACACACACACACACACACACATACAAACTTTCGCCTTTATAATATTAGTGTGATTTTATTTAAAACTAGTTTGTACCGAATTTGCCCGCTTAGGGTTGTTAAAGATTCTGTGGGAACTTTTTTGAGGTGCTCATGTAGTATAGTAGTAAGCAACAATGGGTTAATTTTTTATTTTATTTTATTTATTACAGGAAAATCTACAGCGAAATATTACAATAAGTTTCTTAAATGGTAATTACAGAAATATGGCCAATTACAGATTTTCTCGTTAATGATGATGATGGTTATGATGATTTAGTGATAAAAATACTCACCTGAACTCTAGCTTCAGTCAGGTCTATCCTCATCGCCAGTTCTTCCCTGAAAAACACATCTGGGTAGTGGGTCTTGTGGAAGGCAGCCTCTAGTTGTTCTAGTTGTACATTTGAAAAGGTTGTCCTGTACCTTCGTTGTTTTCTTTTTGGTATATCGCTTTTGGAATCTGAAACATGAAAAATCTTGTTTGAAGTGATGGCATGACTAAATGAAGCTAAACCAACGAAATGGACTAAATGATAAATTAAAAATTTATAACACCCCCGACAAGTGAAGGCTACAGTAACTACAAAAGAGCAAAAGAGCTGATAACTTTCAAACGGCTGAACCGATTTTCTTGGATTATAGCTAAGAACACTGTAGATCAAGCCACCTTTCAAACAAAAAAACTAAATTAAAATTTGTTCATTAGTTTAGGAGCTACGATGCCACAGACAGATACACAAATACACACGCCAAACTTATAACACCCCTCTTTTTAGGTTGGGGGGTTAAAAAGAAGCAAACTAGGCTCTCTTCTTCTTCTTATCAACCAATAGACGCCCACAGCTGGACGTAGGTGTCTTATAGGTCTTGCGGCGCCTTAATCCAGCGGCTCTGTGCAATGTTCCAATGCTGCTGTTTCTCTACGTGATCAAGCTAGAAATGAGGAGATCTGTAGGAGAACCAGGGAAACCAAAATAGCTGATAGAGAGGCTGAAGTGGCAGGGCAATTCAAAAACTGATAGACGTTGGGATTCCAAATTGATAGAATGGCGACCTTGCACTAGATAGCGCAGCATAGGCAAAATGAATTGGCCAAGTTGCTTAAATAGGTATAATTATTATTGGTGAGGTAGGCACTCACTTAGCCTGGCTCATTATTTCTGTACCTAGGTGACTTTAAGCCCTTACGCAGACGATTGACGATTATCCGCGGAGAGCAAAAATTGATTACTTAGAACTGCATTGCTCACGACGAACTAAAGAAAAGATGACGGAGTTTGCCGTCCGACGACAATATTCGGTTGTCTGCGTAGAAACCATTGCATCAGGATTCAGGGGGGTCGTCGGTTAATGTAAATAGAATGTAAATATCCTACTTGAATTTGGTGAATATTCTTCATCTTCTTCATACTGTTGGTTGTCGCCAGCATCCTCTGCATTCTCCGTAGGTGTATAGGTCTCGCCTACTTCAGTTTCTGGTCGTTCGCATAGAACTGATCCTGGACCGAGCCTAAAAAAATGGTAAAATCAGCAACTAATTACCCAAAAACTCCTTTATTATTCTAATAGCTCGTTCACACAGGCTGCGTAAGCGTAGACGTAGCGCGTACCATTGCGTTTTAATGTATGGAACAGTATGAAACATGGCACACCGCTTACGTAAAGCGTGGACGTATGCGTAACCCGGTGTGTTAGGGGTTTACGCGCGTCACTACGCACGTGTCACTTGTACGTGCTTTAAGTTGAAATCGAAATTATTAATTTCAGTTGAGGAATATATTTCACTTTTCTCTACAAAAGGACCCCCGTTCTCAATAACTACAGGGTTTTCATGGAACACAGATCCATCTCCACTGAAATAGCAGTTGTATGGCTTTCGTTCAAATCTAGACCCATATTATATTTCATTCACGGTTTTGAATAAAAAATCAAAATTTTACTATCCAGCTTCCACTTTTAAATATTTTTCAAAAGAACCGGTCGGGTAAAATTTCGAAAAATCTGTTTTTGTTGGGGGTTACGTTACGGAGAAACCCAGAGTGTGAAATATTTAAGTTCCAAGAGCCATTAATTTGAACTGTAGGTCGATATACGTTTATCCCAGTCAGTAAGTTTTTCTTTTACTATTGGTATAAAAGTTTTTCGCGAATTCTTGTTAAAAGCCAAAAAAATTAATTGTTGAGGACATTTTACCTAAAACTTACCCATTGAAAAGATTAGGAATATTGTAACAGAAGCTGGTGGTGGGTGAGACATCGTCATTCAAAATGGCCGCCGAATCGAAGCCTGCTGTTACTGCGCCTGCTTCACGACCGTCCAGTGATTCTTCCATCTGAAGTGTAAGACCAGCTGGTTAGAAGGTATGGACCTTTTCACACTACTTGCGGTGCGCGGTGCGACGTCGCATTGTAAAATTCTACAACGCACAACGCATCGTGGGAATTTACATGGGAATCGCAAGGGGTGCGAGGTTTTTCAGCTATCTAATAACGTACGAAAATGTATAATAAGTTGAAAATTAGCTAAAGGAACTATGAAATAAGAGCGCTCAAGGGAGAATTTTCTTAACCCTGAAATTCTCAAAAAATCGTTCCTATCGATCGAACGATCGACCTATCCCGTGGCCATCTCGTGGTGATCATAAGATCAGACTTGACCAGATCACATTTCGAAAGTAAATTGTTACCTTCCTCTAAGTTTAGAGTACGAGATGCGGTATTTCCCTCAGGGATAAAATCCGAAATAGGGAAATACGAAGAAGAACAAAAGTAACCGATATAGCTCAAAGGCTTCAGCAAGCTGTAAGTTAAAGTGGCAGTAGGCAAGTTATGACTGTTGCAGAACCGACAACTGCTGGGTCACAGTGTGACAACCTGTAGCAAGCTGGATTGAAAACCTGAAGGAGATGATGGGAAGCAGGTGGATGTCGAAGGCAGAGGAACGTGTTTGGTGGCGCTCTGTTAAAAAACGCCTTGGTTAAATTCGGACTTCCAAACTCGATCACTCATCAAAACTGGAATCACTTGGGGGCTCTTCGTCATAGGTTCTATAAATTATAAATTCTAACAAGTGTAAATTAAAAATTTATAACACCCCCGACAAGTGAATGTTACAGTAATAACAAGAAAAGAGCTGATAACTTTCAAACGGCTGAACCAATTTTCTTGGATTATAGCTAAGAACAATCTCGATCAAGCCACCTTTCAAACAAAAAAAAAATTATTAAAATCGGTTCATTAGTTTAGGAGCTACGATGCCACAGACAGATACACACGTCAAACTTATAGCACCCCTCTTTTTGGGTCGGGAGTTAAAAACTATAAATTGTCAAGAATTTACAATATATCATAATCATCAACTCGTCGCCGGCCCCCTACTGAAAACAGATCTCTCAAAATGAGATTATTATTAATTAATAGCGGAAACAGAGTAGGTCTTACGTAACAGAATACCTAGCACGATAGACCGTGTTAGATATCCTAGTTCTAGTCTATGAGAATATTCTTTCTGTAAGTAGAACTTTCCTGGTGATGCAATAAATAAATACTTAATCAATAAAGATTACGAACGATTATCGAGAAGTATTACAGCTTATATTGTATATACGACTTCATATACACTATAACATGTTTACAGAATATATAATTTGTCGGAGGGATGTATTAGTAAAAATTGAACAAAATCAGTTTAATACTTTTGAAATTAACGCGGCTGGCTTATAATATTTCGTACCCCATCTATGTAAGTAAAATATTATAGGTATTATGTAAGTAACCTTTTTAAGACTTACCTCAGAAGTTCAGTTATTATTATCAAAAAGTGACATCTTCGAATATTTAGAGCCTAGGTAGTTAAATAATATTTAAATATGAAATTGTTCTAAATTCGTAATTTATTATCTTTAAGAGGGGTCTCTCCGTCACTCGCTCCATACAAATGTAGTTCGTCTTTCATTGGAATACTAACCAATCATACTCATTGGAATTTTGTAGAAACGTTCCGGGAACTAATATGTGTGGGCCTGTGGTTTTTCGGATTTCCGTTAAAATATTCGGTTTCAAAGTTACGCGGTCTTAAAAATTCACATACAAATCTTTAAGAGCCCCTGTAATTTTAAAACTACATATTTGAAAAAAAATCTAAAGCCCCATCGGCACAGATATTCGTTTCTAGAATATGTCTGCAAAATTTTATGGACTTTGGTTGCTTAATATTCAAATGAAATTGGGACTACGATAGTAAGAAGTAAGTGACGGAGAGAGTCCTGTTAAACAAAGTGATAAAATATTATTTTTAATTAATCAAATTTAAATTACAAGTTTTTGGTAAGGGCTGTCTATTTTATAGGGTTGGTCCGTCTATTTTATGCGATTGAAAGAATATTTTTGAGAAAAAGTATACAGTGTAAAAGCTCCCCCTAAGTAGATATCACTTAACCGCATTCATGTTTGTTGTGAAACTGTAAACGCGGAAGGTGATTGACCGTCGTAGTAATGCACGCGGGCGTAGCACGCCAACGCTTAAATTGAATTAAATGCCTATAATTTAGTTAAGTTTATTAAATTACTACTAAATGAGGATAATTCGTGTTTTCTCTTTACTACTTGGAAGACAGTTTCGTTGGCGCGTTCGTTGCCGCGCCATGTTTTGAGTACTTTACATTTCAAATATGAAGATCATCGGCAAGACATTCGAAACTTGTATACTGTGAAACTTGTAAAACAGCTAGTTTTTTACTTGATTTATATTTTGCTGTTTTAATTGATAAGAAACCAAGATAAAATGGCCCGTACAGTTTCTAAAAAGCGGCTAATTCCAAAAAGAAGTTTTGGAGTTATCAGCAAAAACGTAGGAATTTCAAAAACGGATGTTTCTAAAAAATGCTACGTAGAACCAAAACTTTGTTAGCTTTTAGTTTGGTCCGTATTTTCTAAATTTTTATGTTTTTGCCGATAGTTCACAAACTGTTTTTGGGGTAAGCTGCTTTTTAGAAAAAGGATAGCAGAAAATATAAATCAAAGAAAAAAGAAATCAGGAAGTAAATGCCGAATTTGCGTGCGAGTTTGAAAAGTTTGCCGATAGTCTGCGTTTGAAATAAGTTGAAACGTATAGTGAACATATTTTTCGCGCCAAAGTTTGACATCTGTCAGATTCGTTGACAACGTTAATAAAAGAGAAAGACGTGACTGCCGGAAATTACGGTTTTCCCGGATCATAATATTTCCGTAGTTATTAATTTTGCAAGCTGTCAAATTATGGTTTCGTGAAGTGGATGAAGTGGTTTTCTGTGTTTTGTTTATTAGTTTGTAGAAATAAGCTATGCTGGCCAAGTGTGGATTGGTAGACTTCACGCACCCTTTGAGAACATTTTGGCGAAGACACCCAAATTGCTTCATGACGATTTCCTTCATCGTTTCAAAGAAGTGACATATTTGCTTGAAAGTGATACGCACATATTCCTGAAAAGTGGTGCGTGCCTGAAATCGAACCCCGGACCTCTGGAATAGGCCGACGACGTTTAACGACATAGTGTTATCTTTATCAGGCTTTAAGTAACAAACATTGTATAATGTATTAATTTAAAAGTCTAGATGTTTTGTACCTATTGGATAGTGAAATGTTTAAATGGGATACTCGTAGAAATGCTCATAGGTGCCTAATTAATCGTCTGGAGGAAACGCGGATCCATTGTTTTCTAAACTCTATGTACATGCTCTACGAAAATCGACACGTTTAAAAGCTTAGGTATGAAATATTTTTGGTGCCGTTAAATTCGTATCTCATTCAAAAGCAACTCATATTGTACTAGCATTTTTTTTTAATTCAAAAGAAGCGAACGAACCCATTCCTTTTAATATTACGTAAACTAGGTAAGTATTAAGTATTATGGAGCTACCTAGTTTCTCTACATTTTTCTACGTAGGTATTTTAGATGATATATTTATTATATTCAACAATCATTATAACTTAATAATCACTTGGCCAGCGCAGCAGACTAACCTTCCCTAAACCTTTCTCATTCTGAGAAGAGATCAATGCTCAGTAGTGGGCCGGCGATGGGTCGATCATTATGATGATCATGAAGATTTTAATTTTATCAACGACGCACGGTCAGTAGGTACACTGTCAATACTGTACAATCAGTATAACTGTAAAATAACCCATATTACTTATTAACTTATTAATATTATAATAATATAAGCCTTTATTTATTGAATTGGATTAAATTAATGCTTATGTACATATATTTTTTAAATACATATACTATATTTTTTTTTGACACTGGTGTTTAATTTGTTTTGCCTTTTTCTCTTGATACAGTGTGACCGTGGGCATAGGCCTCCTCCGGGGTTGTCCATAAAGGTCTTTCTTGCTCTTAACTTATTACATACATAGGTATACGAATTGCTTATAATAATTATCATAATAGGTATTTACTTATCCACTTAATGTTGAAAATATATTTTTTCAGATTTATTTATTAAAGAAAATGTTCATCAATGAATATTTCGCATGGATATTAAATTTTAAAATCTTATAGCAAAAAGATGTGTAATAGTTAAACAGTATACTAAACGTTTTACTTTTAATTAAACAGTACTACTTAACGTTTTATTTTAATTGAATTAAATAAATATGCCTGCAGTTACTAATAATACCGTTAATATCAATCAAACAATGTCTAGAACATAACCAACTTAATTATAATTTAATAAAAACAAGGCTTACCTTCACAGTGTTATGTTTACAGAGGTTTTCCGAAATGAAAAATCGCGCCGAAGACAGCAACTATTGTCACGTGGTCGCCTGGACTGAAGCGGCGAGGAGCGACGGACGGTATTAGAACGGGGGAATGCGTGGAGTCGCTGTTTATTTTATGTCGAAAAAAATATCGAAATTTGACGACCTCCCTGGTGTAGTGGTCTTAAAGTGGGAGGTCCCAGGTATGATTCCTGGCAGGAGCAATTTCGAAATCTATAATTTCTAAATTATCTCTGGTCTGGCGAGGTGGGATACTTCTGCCTTGACCAGTTATCGCCGTACCGGCAAAGGCGTGCTGCTTAGCGATTTAGCGTTTACGTTTACCGGTACGATACTATCTAGAAACGCATAAAGGGTATGGTTTAATAAATCTACCTTACCCCTTCCAAGTTAGCCCACTTCCATCTTAGACTGCATCATCAGGCATTCATGACGCAGGTTTCCTCGCGATGTTTTCCTTCACCGTTAAAGCAAGTGATGGCTTAAAATGCACATAACTCTGAAAAGTTCGAGATGCGTTCCCGGGATCAAACCGCCCGCGCGCAGACTCCCCAAAAAGGTGGCCAAGATCTTAATCACTAAGCTATACTCTCTCTAACTAGCTAACTCCTCTCTCCGCTTCAAGCAAGCGATCACTTTATTTCAAACTAGCCGATGCCCACGGCTTCGCCCGCGTGGATTTAGGTTTTTCGAAATCCCGTGGAAACTCTTTGGTTTTCCGGGATAAAAAGTAGCCTATGTGCTAATCCAGGATATTATCTATCTCCATTCCAAATTTCAGCCAAATCCGTCGGGTAGTTTTTGCGTGAAGGAGTAACAAACATACACACACACACACACACATACAAAATTTCGGCTTTATAATATTATTAGTGTGATAGTGTGATCAATTTACTTTGTATCGTAGGTAAACATCATCGATAAAAAAAAATAGCAAAACTTTTACATCGAACGCGACTCCACACCTCTATCATAGAAAACCAACGAGGCTCTAGGAAAGTAAGTAAGTATATACAAACATATAATTCCACGTGTGTTTCGGTGCTAAGCCAAGCTCAAGGGGGAGGCGGGAGGATGCCCTAGCAGTGCCGCCGATGCCACTGGCTTTGCGATACGGGGTGAAATCCGTGTACTGGACACACATTCTTTTTGAATTCATTTTTTATTGTTTTCGGGTTCCGTAGTTCAGAATGAGTCCTTTTTGAGGACCTACTTCTGAAGATTCAAAAGCACTTGTAAAAATTTTTTTAAATAAATAATAATGCGCGCTGTGGTCGTGTTAAAGGCTGACGCATACCGACAGACAAAGAGAGTGGATTTCTTTTCTTGTGTAAGAATTTTTCGGTAACGACGTAAACTCAGTTGTATGTCTTCAACTGTACCTATGTCAAAGTGCCTACTATCTTTGACATGGTACTTACAGTTGAAACTGGTAGATTTAGGTACCGAAAACAAACCACTTCTTGGTTCCTGATTTGGTGGCTGTGCATGGCTTTTCCGGACCCTGTATCACTTTAACCGTTGCCGATCTATTGTGATCGCCCCCATTTTACAGTTCTCGTCCAATACTAATTGCTACCAGATACAGTAGCAGCTTAAAAACCTCGAAAGAAACTCAAAGTACGGGCGCCTTGCGTGCCATAAAGCCAAGTTTGAAATCAAGGAAGACTCCACTTCGCCACGCCTGCTCCACCTTTTTTGCCGGTATGAACCTTAGGCCTAAGTGTGAGGTCTAGTCTTATATGTCCAGTTACATCACTTAATACATTAACACTTACCATCATTAAAAGCGAAAAGGATTGCACAAGTCAAAATTGGTATGAATGAGTGCCTATTAAATAAAGCAATCCACTGCTTTTACTGGACCTTAGTGCGTCGCAACCACAACTCAGAATAGGTACCACGTACCTACCTACACCATACCATATATGTATATTTAAGTACCTACCTATATTTATATACCTACCTACGTACCTAAGGAGCGTGAGCTTGCCACCGCGCAGATGTGTTGTGTACATATTATGTACTAAGAGAGCCAGCGCGTGCCAGCCTTGAAAAATCTTAAACTTTATGGGCGCTTGACAGAAGGTTGCCAATGGGGGGAGTGTCTGGCAATGCATGACGTAATTTCTAATACTATCCCGAAGAAAAAAAAATTAGACTAGGTATTATACTTTAGCGTAAGATTTTTTAAACCTTTATTACCAGGTCCCCGATCGTGTAAGAAAAACGTATTCATCGTTATCGTCAAGAAATTCTGCCCTTTGATTGGTTCATTCGCTGATTACCTTTTCTCACAGCCAATCAAAGGGCAGAATTTCTTGACGATAACGATGAATACGTTTTTCTTACACGATCGGGGGGCTGCTCTCCGTACAGTTCTAATTCCAACGAGATGTAGGGTAGGAAAACTTATTTAAAAAATAAAACACCAAAAACCCTCATGAATGTTAATTCATATTTAATAAATAAATACATTTTCATGTTTTTTTTATTTAAATAAAACTAATGTAAGTGACTTAGTTGTATCAACTCTCAACAACATTATATTACAACATACAGGGACACGCGGATGCGTTTTTATTGCTTATATAACTATATAATAACAATTGTTTTATCAACTAAAAAGATATATATTAATCAAACTCTAAAATATACATACAAGTTTTTATATAAGTTAGTAGTTTTATATTACAGAAAAAATATTTCAAAACTAATTTAAAAGACTGTGTCACAGTACACCATTTAAAAAACTATATTTAAGTAAACTGTTGATCTATTACATTGACTGAGGTTTATTCTATTGTACACAATCTCTAAACTAAAATGTCAGCCTGTCATTGACAGGTCTAAATATATTGCTATTCCTTTCATAATGCTCCCTTTCGAAAAGGATAGCACGAGATTGAAACATCTCAATTTTGTTTTAGTTTAGAAATTGTGTTCAACAGAATCAGCCAAATTGTGGAAAATTCTGTTATACACACTAACTGAACTAAAATGAAAGATCTATATGTATTGCTATCTCTTTTATAATGCTCCCCGCGTAGAGGGATAGCACTAGATCAAAACTAGTCAATTTAGTCTAGTATAGATATTATGCACAACAAAATTAGCCACGTTGTGGTAAATTCTATTGTGCACAATCTCTAGACTATATTGATAGGTGCTATCCTTATCCGCATGGAGCATTATGAAAGCGATAGCAATACATTCATACTCACCTACCTGTAATTTTAGTTTAGAGTTTAGAGATTGAGTATAACAGAATTAACCACATTTACTTGGCAACTCAATTGGTACCTCAATTTGTTAAATGCATGGTGGTTTCGTTACCTAACTCACTAAAACTAAACTAAATTTGAGATTTGTGCATCTTTTTCCAAAATATTGACAGAACTAAATCGATTAAACTAATCTTTTACTTTTTCTAATTGAGATAAAGATTCTATGTAAATATTTTAATGACGTCACTGAAACGTCTATTGAAATAAAACAAGATTATTAAATTTTACATTGCTATGACTTTTTAGGTCCAAAAAAAGATAAACAGAAAACAGAAAATTGTGTCATTTAACTACAATAAATTTGTATTCTTAATAATATTGGCAACTAATCGGTAGCTAACTTTATAGCACAATGTGACACTGCCCTAAACGTTATGTTTATGAAACTGATTCATAACAGAGGTTATTAAAACACGAGTGTCTTAATACCTAATTAATTGCAGTTTCATACACTACTTTATCTAAACCCATATCTTAAAATCCAAATTTCATCCAAAAAATCATGGTTAAATGGCGTGAGGTCATGGCTCATTAATAGTATAGCACTTGCATTTGAGGAGCCACGGCTCATGCTTGTGTTTAAGTCGTATCAGTATACGTAAAGTAAATGTGTGTGTTTGCGAGCGCTTGCTGATTGGCCCGTTAGGCACGCACACTTACGCAATACCCATGTATACGATGTAACCACAAGTACAGCTCACGCACCCTCGTAAATTGCCAGAACTATAACTCTTTTTGATTTTGTAACCAGGATTTTGAGATATGAGTGTAGACAAGATAAATGCCTCTTTTTATAAGTTTATTGGAGAACTGCATTCCGAGGCTCAAACAATATACACATCATATCGAACACAACACACAGAGTTCTTGGAATATTAAGTGAACACAATCAAAAATACATCTTTGGCTTCAAGCGAAATTTACAAAAGCAATTCAAAGATTTATTCCACACAAACTTTTTATGATGCCTTTTAAATACGAACTTCCTCAAAGGAAACAAAACAAAAAATAAAAAATAAATCTTTATAAGTAATTTAAAAAAGAAATGCCCAACGGAAATGAAAAAAAAAAATATTAATAAGTATTAAGTACTCTATTCCTCCCGACTAAATTGCCGTGGCGACCAATCTTATGGAGACTAGCCAACTACCAAGAACACATTATAGTGCAACACAGGCACTCTCTGACTTGCTCTCATAGTCTGATGGGACGGGCAATCCGACACGACCGGAGACAGATCAGGCGCACAACCGACGGCTTTACGTGCTCTCCGAGGCACGGGGGACAACACCACCAACTTCTCAACACGGATGTTACGGATTATTTCTTAACAGAAAATCAATAGCCTTTTTTGATCTCATGGTACGTAGCCGAAGCTATCATAATATGAGGCAAGTCTACGAAAAAAAGAAACAAAATTTAACTTAACTATAATAACAATTGAATTTCGGCTATCCTTTTCAGCCAAGAGCTTTGTGAAAATAATGAGACTACATTTAACCCAGTCAAAGCAGTTTACATAAATATTTTTAAGTTTTTTAATGATGGATATCTAAAAAAAAAGTTCGTATTCAAAAAGCACGTTTATCAAAAAACCTCCTCTCTTCTATCTTCGAGATATAAAACGCATTTCGCTTGAAATACGTATACGAAAATATGCAACCAGTCTCACGCCCTCGCATACAATATCAAAAGTTATCCACGTTACAATAAAGTTCAAAATCCAACGACCAAACGATTAATCAATTCCTTTAAGTTTAATGCATTACTCTAATATTTTTAGAATTAGCACAAACATTGATTTCTTAAAACATATAATATACTGATCGAATCGGCGACAAAAATTTTGACACTTTTTAACAAGTTTGTCTCAGGGTTGACGAGAAAAGGATAGATATAGAAAATTCTACTTAAAAAAATTGGTGCAACTAAGGCCAAGTGTCCACTAGTAACTCTGGTAAGTCACATGCGCTGTGGTGGATAATGGACCTTAGCACTCGCAGCAAGTTTTCTCATTAAAAAAGTAACTTTTGAAAATTGATTTTTACAAGTTTTGATCGCTAGTAGATGTAGAAAGATCTTCTTTATAATTTATTTAGTGTTTTTGTGGCCGATCGATCTTACAAATTTAAAAGTTGTAAATCAAATTAAGCTTATTAATACGATAATAATATGTACGATTAATATTGGAGATTCAACAGTATAATATTTTTTCATTGGACAGAATTATCAGATACCATTCGTACGTATACATTTTGTACACAACTTTAAGGCCTGGGCAGACAGAACGCGCATTCCGTAATATTTAAAAATACCTTTATCTGAACACCAGGCGTATGGCTGCGTATTATAATACAAGATCTCAGGAGGACTAAGAGTCTATAACTTGCGCAAGTTACCATGTCACTTGTGTATGACTTCTTGAAATCGCGTTAAAGTTTTCCATCACGCGATTTGTCTGCCTAAGCCTTTATATGTCAAGGAAAAATATTACATAGAAGGAATTTAGGGAACGGGTTTCGGTCAAATAGTGAAACATTTTATTTTATTCAGTTCTGTTTGAAAGATATCTAAAATGAAAACTAACTGTTTTTGAAATAAATGTTAACTTAGGCTGAGCTAATCCACACATTTTGTCTAATTTTGTTATACCTACATAATCTCTATACTAAAATGGCATGCCTAAATATATTGCTATCGATTTCTCAATGTTCCCTATGGAATAGGACAGCATTAGATTTAGATCTGTCTATTTAGTTTAGTTTAAATATTGTATACAATAGAATCAGACACATTCTGTCTTATTTTTTGTACACAATATTTAAACTGAAATAGTCTAAATCTAGTGCTATCTTTTTCTGCAATAAACATAATGAAAGGGATAGCAATAATTAAGACCCGGAATTTTAGTTTAGTTTAGAGATTGTGTAGTATAAGTACAACAAAATAAGCCATAATTTTAGTCTAGCCTACGTTAAGCACAAAAATTTAAAACCAAATGTATAAAATATACATGTAGACTTAGGGTGAGATCTATAGACTGCACTCTGCTTAGACTTAAGACAGAGTTAAAACGAGACAGATGTATAACTCTCACATAAATCCGTCTCGTTTTAACTCAATCTTAAGTCTGAGTAAAGTCAAAGTTTTTTTTTTTAAATTAAGAATATTAGCCATGTTAAATGACTAATATTCCCCTTTCCTCTCCAACTAAGCGTCAGGCTTGTGCTAGGAGTAGGTACGACAATAGTGCAACGGGCGGGGTTTGAACCGTCGACCTTTCGGTTTTCAGTCCACTCCTTTACCGGTTGAGCTATTGAGGCTCTGACTAAAAGTGCGGTCTATAAATCTCACCCATAATACAGAAGAATCTAGAAGTCCACCACATTATTATCCTTAGAAAACACTTACCATTAAGTGGTTAATGGATAGAGTCACGACCCTAATAAATGAGGAATTCGACGCAGAAGATAAAAATGATATCTCAGTCAAGACAAAACAAATACATTCATACATAAGGTAGAAAACTGCATCCAGTACCATCAAATTAAAAAAAAGCAGTTTTAGATACTATTCTATATTATTAGTATTCAAACTAGCAACCATAGACCCTAGTTATGAGAACCTTTCAATACCCACATTCAAAATTCACCTTTACGCCCTTGATATTAGAGTCCGAATCCAATAACAAGTCAATTATTTGTCTATCTACCCACGTATCAAATAGTAGAAACAACAAGCCTACGTAAACGATACAAAGTCAACATTATTCATATTCACTAATTAATTTTTAGATTGTAACTTTTAAAAGTGGGATTATAAATTTTTGGCCATTATAGAAGACCATTTCGCATGGAGTGCTCAAGTCTTACCGTGCATTTACATATTTGGCTTGCCACTCGCCGTTAAGAGGGGTCTCACCGTCACTCGCTCCATACAAACGTAGTTCGAATTTCATTTGAATATTAAGCAACCAAAGTCCATGAAATTTTGCAGACATATTCTAGAAACTAATATCTATGCCTGTGGTTTTCCAGATTTCTGTTAAAATATTCGGTTTCAAAGTTACGCGGTCTTAAAAATTCACATACAAATCTTAGAGCCCCTGTAATTTTAAAACTACATATTTTTAGAAAAATCTAAAACACCACAGGCACAGATATTAGTTTCTAGAATATGTCTGCAAAATTTCATGGACTTTGGTTGCTTAAATTCAAATAAAATTGGAACTACGATTGTATGGAGTAAGTGATCGAGAGAGCCCTGTTAATGTCGTCGATTGACAGAGTGTCACTCGGGCATTATTTCGCTATTACTTTGAACAGGCGTCTCACGTTCCCTTCACCCCATGCACGAATGTGTAAATGCACATTTAAATATTATGATGAGATGACGTGTCATGTATGTTTAGCAGGATCCAATAAAGATCAAAGAAGAGCAACCGTTTCGTTATCGGCTTTTACGGTAGCTCTTATTGGGTGAAAAAATGGAACAGTAGAAAAAATTGGTAGAGTTAAGCCCTAGAGTCTGTAGCTCGATACGGTAAAATGACAGCTAGTGTGACGATCGCAATCACCTCTGATTGGCCGTCACTCGTTCACTATTGGCTACATTGCATTGTTGCAACAATCTGATGCCTATAACACGAGTGGACAACTTATTTTAGGCATCAGTGGTTTAACCTAATTCTTGTTGTAATTTTATGGGGAAACAATAAAAGATTATTTATTTATTTATTTATTTAAGAATACCATTAATTCAGCCAATCACAACAATTGTAATTGATGCAGGTTATCCGGAATCGACCCACTGGATACTCAAAGCGTGACAGCAGTAATGTGACAGAATGTCAAACACGCATTCAATCTGTAATACACGCAATTGTATGACGCGACCGCATTGGGCAATTTGTCATAGTTGACTCGAAACTTAATGGTAAAGAGACTTTGGCCATGATTTTTTTAATGAGCTAAAAATATGAAGGCAATGGGCAATTATTGTGAACTATAGGTGTGATTGAGACCGCTAGTGGGGTAGGGTATGGTTAGGGAGGATGACAGCGATGTTGAATTCCTTGATATATTTCATCAACTGTCACCTACTTCACGAACCATCTCAGTAAAACGGTATGAATTTGGGACGAAGAGTTGAGACGAATTTAAGAAAATGTAATGTATGTAAATATTAAAAAAGAGTTGAGATGAATTTATGAAATGATGTAAATATTAATAGATTCTATTTATATTACTAAGTTTATCGATGGCATGTATACAGATGGATGAAATAAGATACCAATTACGCATTAGGACTGTCCAACACTAATAAATATTTGACAATTATTGAAAAAAATCTTTTACGTGGATAATGGTAACACTAAAAAAAGAATAAAAAATTCTCAAAAATAATAAAATAAGGTACCTTATACTAATAATAATACTTAAATATGGATGAGACATTTTAAAGTTTTAATGGTAAAATAAAGAAAGTATTTAAAGGTAACATGTAGGTTAGAAATACTTGAAATACTTGATGTATATTTTTTCAAAAAAAAAATTATAGCAAGTTGATTTCAATCTTTAGATCGACTAATAGTCTGCTGCATATTATGAATTGCATAATTAATTGAATAAGGGGTTGTAAAATTAACTTTATAGTAAAACTAATAATTAATCGCCTGATTTTCCCAAATTGAAATCGGCGTAGTTTGCTAATCATTTATACTTTATCTAGAAAGAAGCTAGTGTAAATCGCATATAAAAGATAGAGACAATAACCTCGGTGGGTTTTAGCCATTTTGAGTCACCAACCAGTCACAAACACGTTTACAAAAAACATACGAAATTCTACTTCGAAAATGTTTTCAAAAAAACATTCGAAATTCAGTTAGAAAACATAATTTCGTCTGTGATTGGTTGGTGACACAAAATGGTTAACGCCCACTGGATTTTTGTCTCTTTCATTTGTATGAGATTACGTAAGAGAGAGAGCACTATACTAACTTCTTTCCGCGAATAAAGTATAGTATGCAACGCGAAATTCATTATTGTCAGATATAAGACGTTACAGATGGAAAAGGACAACCATTATTATCGTATAAAGATCAATATATCATAATCTTAATGGACAAGAGTTATTTGGTATAATCTTAGGACCAAATTATGGACAGGTTTCTAAAAATTTTGTAGAAATTAATTTGTACTTCCCAAATCGGTCATAGGTATGACTTTTTGAGAACTATATACTTTTTTCAATAATGTTTTCGACTAACTCGTATATTAATCTCTTTTTTACAAAAAAGCAAGTCTATTTTTGGCACATTTGTCATGTTAAATATTATGTACCTACAAAAATTAATATCAAATGTATTTACTTAAATTGTATGGAAGTGTCAAGAAAATTATGAGATAAATCTGTTTGATCGGTGGCATATAATGTCGGTATGTAATCGGCATCACCCGATAAGAAGCGTTATAGTTATACCATATAGTTCTTGCATTTCACGAGTGTCCGTGGCTCAAGCTAAGTAAAGTAAATATGTAATGTAAGTATAGTAAAAGTTATTAATTAACTATCACCACTATATCGTACAAATATAACAATTCTGACCATAAAAAAGAGTACAATATAGTACCTTAGATAAATGATTTTGACTTTGACTTTGAAATGTGTGCGTTAGCGAGCGCTTGCTCGCGACTGATTGGTCAATTGGCACGCACACATACTTAATGTGCTTGTACACAAATCTCGCTCGTGAAATGCAAGCACTATATACATACAATATGTGCATTATTTGGTACACAACTACATTCACAGTGCCAAATGTAGCCAAAAAAGGACTTCTCATTTGAAAAAAATTATAATTATATCCTTTCATATGATTTTTACTTTACCGTGTTGCTATGATAAATATCTGAATGTGCCGAAAGTAAATTTTAAAAGTACTGTGATGTTAAACATTTACTATTGTAATGTATCTATTCTGAACATATGTACAACTATTCCTAAAAAAAGATAAAATTCTTTGATATTATTTTTCTTTAATTATCTTTAATACTTTATGCGTGGTAACATGCAATGGGTTCTACAATGTACTTTCAGAACGAAAGTGACTTTGAAAATAAAGGTGAAGACAAACTACTGTGATGTGGTGTGTCGTGTCGTGCGGCAGAAAGCTACCAGTGTCTTACATTTTATATGAAAATGTACACACTAGTGTGTGAAGGTGCTATTGCACGCTGACGCTTCAGGAGCACTCCAATTGCTCGATCGCAACGTCAGAGTGATGTGACTTGTGACCACTAAAACACACTAGTATGTCAGCACCTTAATTTAATGTGATTTCAATCAATATAAAAATATACTCTCTATACAAATAAAATAACACGAAGGTAACATGAAAGTACTAAAGTTAAATTAATAATAACGCGAAATGCAACACTTGTTCGAAAAATGTTATCGAATAGGTCCATTTCGAAAACTTTTTCGTATTAATAAATCTTCCTATATCGTTTTTATAAGCAAGTTTCTACATTGGTCACTTTCGTTCCGAAATCGCTAATAACGTATGTACTTTTCTTTAATATAATTAATATTATAAACCCCGAAATTTCGCCTAATCTATTTCTCTCAAGATTCCAAAAGACAATGAACAACCTTATAAAACGGTTACGTAACCCTGTGACAGCCTTCTCGGCTTCAGATTTTTGCCGAGAATAGCCGAATATACCTATAGCAAAATCGATTAAATTGTAACTCGCTATCGAGTTATTCGGCAATAATTTTGCGAATTATTCCGAGTACGACAATTGTCATGACGCTGCGTGCAAAAACATCCGGTTTTAGACGTACGAAAGACGTATGCAGACGTACTAAATAATATCGTACAGGATAAATTCAAGAGTGTGTTGCACTTAGCACATAATATTACTTATGTAATTACACAATAACCGTAAAAAAGTTTGATTGATGAGTAATTGGCGTTTTGACAGTTTTATACGGATACAACTCAGGTTTAACAGGGCTCTCTCCGTCACTCGCTTCATACAATCGTAGTTCCAATTTCATTTGAATATTAAGCAACCAAAGTCCATGAAATTTTGCAGACATATTCTAGAAACTAATATCTGTGTCTGTGGTGTTTTAGATTTTTCTAAAAATATGTAGTTTTAAAATTACAGGGGCTCAAAGATTTGTATGTAAATTTTTAAGACCGCGTAACTTTGAAACCGTAAATTTTAACAGAAATCTGGAAAACCACAGACATAGATATTAGTTTCTAGAATATGTCTGGACTTTGGTTGCTTAATATTCAAATGAAATTGGAACTACGTTTGTATGAAGCGAGTGACGGAGAGACCCCTCTTAAGATGTTTGTGCTATTTATGTGGTATAAATTCAGCGTATTTGCACGCAGCATAACTCTGTTTTTTCTAACCATATGCTTTGTGAAATTTCTCTGTTTTTGCAGTCTCGAGACTCTGGCCCCTAACATTTATTTCGTACACGCACTTATTTTCGTTGTAGGATATCTGCAAAGACATTATCCTAAAATATTGGCCAATTTTATCGTTCACTCGACTAAAAGTACTTGATAAGTACATTTTAGGCCCTGCCTATTATGATTTCTGCATCTTAATACCATTTTACTTTCACTTGATGCCTGATATCGTTGATATCTGTTGTCTTTGTATTTTTTTTTTGTTATGTAATTGGCTTCAAAATCATGTTTTACTTGGTACCAAACTGGGCTCCTTTCAACTTTAAGAGACCAAAAAAGAATAAAACCTTTTTGATAAAATCTTTTGATGTCACCTATATCGGTTTATAAACTTCAAAAGCATTGGCACTTTTTTTAATGACATAAAACCGAACACAATAACTATCGTTTTTACCTTCCACAATACAATTGTATCTTTATAATCATATTTATTTAAACGTCATCAATGGAAAAAAATAAAACAGTCCAACCTCTAAACTTCGTCAGTTAATTGTTTCTAATTCGAAACATTGTTTTCAAGTCATCAGAATCAAATCGATTACCGATTCGGTAAAATATATCTATGGATACAAATCAAGGGATTTGCAAATTCCATTTCTTTAATTATTCACAATGCTCAAGATAAATCGATAATAATCAGCAATGACAAAACATTGATTACTTTCGATGCAAAACTTTACTGGTAGTGATATTATCAAATCTTTAATCATGTATGTTAATAAGTACCTAAGTATATATTTTTTTAAATCTCACAGAACTATTCCCAACAAATGCATTAATTAGGTACCCACATGTAAAAACAAAATATCTTTGGAAAGTTTTGCATTAAAAGCTTAAATATTCCAATAGCTTCCAAACTTTTCAAAATTTATTACCTAGACTATATTTTGCGCTTAAATATATCGAATAACCTCAAAAAATGTTCAATGAATATGTGTACTGCACTTAAATAAGTCAATCCCCGCCCGAAAGGCGAATCCCTGAAATAATTACAAAGATGGCACTAAGAAAACCTCGAAATAGCGAATATCAAAAAACTATCTGGTTACAATAAAGTTAGATAAAAAATCAGATAGCGATCTCATAAAATTTTTACTCGATTATAATCGATTGGATGAAATTCAATCTTCGTCATTAAAAATTAAAACTCCTTGAGGGATTCCGAAGGATTTCTTTTCATTCGAATAATTATTCGAGTTTAATCGATCTTGGCTTTTAGACTTCTGTGCTCTTTCCGACTTGGCCCTGTTTTGTGTCGGGAACGCCCGACGCGCTCAGTTTTCGTTGACGTCCGGGGAATATGCCTCCAATACTGCCAAACAAGCGACCTGAAAAAGTGAATTTTCATTATCGAATAATGTTTTTTATCAACGACAAGTTTGCACTTGACCACAACACATATTGATATGAATATTATAAATGCGAAAGTGTGTCTGTCTGACTGTTTGTCTGTCAGTCTACTAGCTTTTCATAGCCCAGCTCCGTTAACCGTTTTTGACGAAAGGTATAGAGAGATCCCGGACACTCTATACTCTACATCGTAAAGAAACCTGTATCACACTAATATTATAAAGGTGTAAGTTTGTGTTTATGTGTCTGTAATATATGTCTTTGTGTATGTTTGTTACTCTTTCACGCAAAAAGTACTGGACAGATTTGGCTGAAATTTAGAATGGATATTGATTATACCCTGGATTAACACATATGCTACTTTTTATTCCGGAGTCGCAGGCATCAGCTAGTACTCCATAATGTTTTCAAAAGTGTGTGAAGTCTGCCAATTTAAAGATCCTATTTTTTTTTACCTGGAGACCTCTGTTCGGGCGGGTGTCTGGGCGAGGTAGCGTGCAGGGCGGTGCGACTGCCCTGTTGGAACGACACGGACATGCCGCTGTCCAGTGAACCCACTGACCCTCGCCGCTGGAGACGTTCCGCAGCCATAGCCACTGCGGGCAAATACCGCAAATGAAACATGGTTTAAACAGGTGAAGCGGTGCTGTGGTGAAAAAGTGGAAATAAAAAAAACGAGCTCGTCACATTACTATCCAAAGAAAACTTCTATCACAACGGGATTAATGGAAAAGTGTCAAGACCTAGTGTTTGGTGCACTGTAGTGGTGGTGTTTACGCGTTTTATTCAGTGACAGTGAAATAGGAGATACCATCGATGTATATGGATTAGACTTTCCCATACAATTCCGTCCGCAAAATTACGCTTGAATCTTACGTCATTGTCATTGACAAAGTCAATAGACTTTTGCAAATTCTATTGACTTTTTGAGCGCGTTTTTTATCTTCGAAAGGCCTATCCATATACATCGATGGGAGATAGATACAGTCTGCATAAGATATAGTCTACAGATCACACATAAGGTGCATCATCACCACCCACAGTATTGAGGAATACGACGCATAGAGAGAAACAAGATACTCGTAAAGCAGACATGAACACAATACAAGAATGCGACGCACACACATCTGCTGGCACTTGTCGAACGCATAAACGTTTACAAGTGCTTTTGAACTGTGCAAAAGAATTAAACATTGGTTCAGAATACCGAGTTTATTATAAGTTTAGTAATTGAGAATTCTTTAAGTATTTTTTACATAGCGGTGTCAATTCAGCCCAGGGCACACAGTTTGAAAAACCGATAGGCGTTAGGGATCCAAGGTGCTGGAATGGCGACCTCGCACCGGAAACCGCATCGTTAGAAGACCCCCCAAGGTGGACGGATGACATTAGGCGAAGTCGCAGGGAGTTGCTGGATCCACTCGGCACAAGTCAGTGGAAGTCTTTGTACAAGAGACCTGTGTCCAGCAATGGACGTCTATCGGCTGATGATGGTGTCAACTTACCAGGATCGTTGATATCAACGAGTGAGTTGCTGAGCACGTTTCGTTTGATGATGCTGGTAGGTGGTGGGTTCTGTGACAGACGCAAAGGCGCTGCGGGCGCCGGACACGACGGCGGCGGTGGTACCACCACGCTATAAAAATAATACCAAAGTCAGTGACAAAACATTTTGTAATCGGATTTCTCACTGTTATTAATTTGACTGTTATTAGAGTCATCACACTAATATTATAAAGGCGAAAGTTTTTATGTATGTATGTATGTGTGTGTGTGTGTGTGTATGTGTGTGTGTGTGTGTGTGTGCGTGTGTGTGTGTATGTGTTTGTTACTCCTTCACGCAAAAACTACTAGACGGATTTAGCTGAAATTTGGAATGGAGATAGATAATATCCTGGATTAGCATATAGGCTACTTTTATCCTGGAAAATCAAAGAGTTCCCACAGGATTTAGAAAAATCTAAATCCACGCGGGCGAAGTCGCGTGCATCGGCTAGTTGACAAGAAATTTAAAAAATACATACCCGTGAACATGCACATGGTCCATGCACTGTTGGTGGTCAATTTCCACATCCGCTACACCACTGTCTCGATTTTCCATTACTGTTACAAAAAAAAAAAAATCACGTATTCATCAGTTGAGAATTGAGATCAGTCCTGGGAACATATCGAATAACAAATGAAAAATATACGAGCGTACAGGGACAAAACAGATCATTATTTTAAGATATAGTCCTTTATACTATGATTTATGGCTTATAGTCAACCAAAATCACTATAATGAGCGACAAAAAATTCAATGACCCCTAAATTTTAATGATCCTAAGGGCCGGCGCACATATGGCGGAGCGTAGCGCAGAGCATGCCCGTGAAGTTTTCTAATCGCGTGACACATTACGCGAATTTGTACCAGAGAATGCGTGAGCACGCGCGGGACTGCGCACGGATGCACGATTATCCGTCGATAATATTTTGACTGTGAAAAATTCCTTAGTGTGGATAACTCAAAGCATACAAGCTTAGTACTGAACCGCAACGTATCTACGTTTGTACCAAACAATCCAACACCCTATGTTACCTAGTGCGTAATAGTGCTCGACTTTTGCGTTTGCACGCAATGTGAATGCATGGGGTTCATTTGCACCAAAAAAACTCCAACAATGGAGTCAACTTAGCTAGTTGAAGTGATCTCACGTACAACGGCCGGGCAACGTCTAGTTAATTGTGGAAATGGACGCGGAAAAGAAGAAATAGCCTTACCATTCCTCGCAGCGTTGTTAGTACTCCTCCCCTTGCCCCTGTTGAGTTCGGCCTCAATCCTCATGGCCTCCATCTCGTCCATCTCGGCCACACTCTCGCGCAGGTCCTCCGCAAACTTGCAGCGGTCGTGCTCGTTTCGCGCGTTAAACGTCGCCAGTCTGCGTCCGTCCACGCGTCGCGATAGACGAATGCCGAACGGATAATCTAAAAACAAATACATACATATGAAAATCAATTTAAATGAAAAATCTTTTATATTGCCTTAAAAGTAAAGAATGATAACAACTGCGTTAGTTACAAACTGTGTTGCAGTTGTTTACGCCCACCTCCAGATTAACAAAATTAGGTACTAAAGACAAGTTAATGACTACAAAATGGCATCCTAAACTACGCGGAAAATCACGCAGGTTACACACACACATTAGTTTTCGAGCATCGTTCATGATTGCGTTGAAACTATGATAAGTTGTTGTTGGAACTTGCGGTAAGGTTGATGACGTAGTATCGTCCGCATGAACTACACAAATTTCAAAGCAGTGTTTTAGAAGAAATGAGTAAGTTAGGAAAATATCAATACATACGTGGCACCGAGAATAGGTTGACGAGCATTCCGCACAGGGGGAAGGACTGCCGGAACGTGTACGTTACTGAAGACTTCTTCTTGCTGAAGATCTTTGTTATTACTAGCAGATCGTTGAAGAGGAACACCTAAAGAAAAAAATTGAGTAATTAGCATATTTAAAAAAAAATTGGTTGTCTGTAAAGTCGGTTTACTGACGATAGTTGAACGTGACAACAAAGGCCGATTGTGCTTCTTTGTCGCTCGTTCCGCGCTCTCGCTTGCACTTCAAGCCTTACATGGAACGCCTCAGAGCGAGGTAACGCCGCATGAGTCATGTTTTTTCGTGCGTGCAGCCGGCTCTATCGAATTATAAGACGTTGTCACGTCAAAAAAAACTTTAATTTAAGGAGTTTTTTTACTTTCGGAAATTGCCACTTCGTAAGGCATCTACATTTATTGAATTACCTACTTTCGTAAAACCTTCTTGTACCACCGTAACAGAGCCCTGGTCATACGACAGAGGCTGGGATAGGGCGCCGTTACAGCGAATCTGACGAAGCATGGGAGGCTCCTTAGCAAACTAAGATACACACATACTAGTTAATGACATTGAGGTTAACGTTACTCACCTCTCTCTGATGGACACCCGGTCGTTCCTTCTTATGTATATCTGGTATTTCGTACAAGCGACAGTAGCAGACCAGCCTCCGATGTGGTAACGCCAAGTGTGGTTTCTTGCCCACGATCGTTGCTTGCACTTTCATCACCTGGGAAACGAATGTCACTTTAAGAGCCATAGAGACTTTTTTTTAAATTAATTTATAGACTATCGCTTGGCTGCAATCAGACCTGCTAGCAAGTGATGATGCAGCCTAAGATGGAGCGCGCTTACTAGAAGTTTGTATATATGTTTGTTTGTATGTTTGTAGAATTAAAGAAGTTTGTATTTTAGGGAATAACAGGGTCCAAAAAGTTTAATTACCACTATTCTATTATTATAAGGTCTTTTTTTTCCTGTCGTAACTATTACGAACTATTACGCTTCACTATAAGATCTTGTCCAGAAGGGGCGTATAGCAAAATAGTTCTTATTACCTGGGTAACACGGTCGCTTCCGGGTCTAAACTCGCTCGCTTTCACCCTATCGTATATCCCGGCTAGCATGTCTCGATCGATGTCACCACAGTCGTCGATACCTCGAAGGTTTTGCACAAAGCCGTACAACATTTTGTTGTAAAATAGCTCTTATTACTTGGGTACCATGGTCGCTTTGCAATCTAAGCTCGGTTTTTTAAACTATTTTATTTTTATATGATTAAAGCAAAATAGCTCCTATTACCTGTCTAACATGGTCGCTTTCCGATCTAAACTCGCCATGGTCGCTTTCCAGTCTAAGCTCGGTTTCTCAACTATTTTATTTTTATACAATTAAAGCAAAATAGTTCTTATTACCTGAGTAACATGGTCGCTTCCGGGTCTAAACTCGCTCGCTTTCACCCTATCATATATCCCGGCTAGCATGTCCCGGTCGATGTCTCCACAGTCGTCGATACCTCGAAGGTTCCGCACAAAGTCGTCCAGCGACATACGCGCTTCAGGCTTGAGGTTCGGCGTGTGGAGATCCGTATTTAGCATTATTATTGCGAACGCTAGTACGAATATCTGTAAAATTGAGAAAAATTGAGAATTAGAGTTATAGGGACGATTAAAGTTTTCCAGTGAGGGGACGTCAGTCGATAGGTATGTACTTATAGTAGGAAGATGTATTCAGTAACTTAATAAATGGATAACAACAGACAAAAGAATACAGATAAATTGATAAAACTGCCAATCTATATATGCCAATATAGATTGACTGTAAAATTTATATTCTGACGAAAAATTTCGATTTGATAACAATTTGATTTGATTTGATTTGATTGTAAACAGTGGAGATGTTACAAAAACAAAAAGTTTACTTTCTGGCTAGAGTTTTTCCACCATATACAAGATAGCACTGTCTTCGAGGTACAACTAATAAAGCTTATTACACACCGTATCTTGAGTCCGTAACCGCTGCACGAAGTCTGTATTGCACACGCAGTAGCGTCGCGCGAACGCTTCCACCAGTCTCTCGATCTTCTGCGCCTCACCCGGCAGCCGGAAGTGGGCTTGATACCTGCGCAGTGCCACGTCTACCGCCATGCCTGACAGGTCCAGCTCGTTGACGAAACATCTGGAAACATTACACAACATTTGACGACCTCCCTAGCGTAGTGATAAGGGCTGTCTTATTAAAGGGAGGTCCCGTGTCCAATTCCCGGTAGGGATTTGGAATTTTATAGTTTCTAATAAATTCCTGGTCTGGTCTGGTGGGAGGCTTTGGCCGTGACTATTTACCACCCTACTGACAAAGCCGTGCCGCCAAGCGATTTGGCGCTTCGGTACGATGCCGTGTAGAAACCAAAGGGGTATGGGTTTAATACATCTGCCATACCCCTTCCAGGTTAGCCCACTTCCATCTTAGACTGCATCATCACTTACTACCATGTGTGTGTGCATTCAAAGGCTAACTTGTATCTGAATTTAAAACATTTTCACGTAAAAACTTGGAGCTCCAAAATTACACGCATCTACAGAAAATCCAATCAATCTACTCAATCACTCAAGATTTAGGAAAGCTATTCCATCTCCGTCACTTTTGGCACGAATGATTTCCTATATTCTACAACATATTGAATTTAATGTATATAATGTATATTTTGTAAAAAAACTGTATTCCAAAAAGCTGTCAAACCAAACATAACACTAGCCATCAAGTTATATAAGCAAAGGCTGCAACTCGTATCGATAAATTCTTGTTTAAAATGACCAATTCAGTGCAAAGATATTATTTCCGCAACATAATCCATACTCCGATTTTGATGAAATTTGGTACAAAATTAGCTTACTGAAAATCGAAGAGTTCCCACGGGATTCTCAAAGACCCATCCGTTTAACTGATTTATATGAATTTTGGTACAGAGGCAGCTTGGATCCCGGAAATTGACATAAGCAAATTTTTATCCCGGAAAGCAGAGTTCCCACGGGATTTAAAAAAAATCTAAATCCACGCGGACGAAGTCGCGGTTATCAACTCATTTAGCAATAAGTAAATTAGCAGTCCAACTCACTCTAACACAGCCATGTTGAACTGATTCTGCAGGTTGCCCAGATATTCCCCAATCATCTGCTTGCTGAGCCCTTTCCTCGTGATGAGGAACCTGGCTACCCCTCGAGGGGAGTTCTCGAGGAAGCCTCGAGAGATCAGGTACGCGATGCCTCTCTCCGGCTTCTTGTTGAAGAGGTTCAGACCCACTCGGTATTGGCGTTTGCGGACTGTTTCTGATACCTGGAAAAGGCAAAAAGAAACCTATTTAGTCACCTAGAAGATCGAGGGCCGAAGCTTTCCAGATCTTGATTTCTCACATGTTTGGGAATGCTGGAAGTCCTTACTTAGTAGGAGTGATATCCGAAAGTTTAAAAAGGTCATTATCATCGTATCACTCTTCCTCTAATCGAATCGAAAGGTTATAATAACCTTTCGATTCGATTAGAGGAAGAGGTCTAGAATAAACAGAAGATACTTCATCTTTTGCAGAAAATTGCCTATAAAAGGGGGATGAGTATTTCTTTAGAAAATATGTTAAACGAGCGTAAATTAAAAAAATTTATAACACCCCCGACAAGTGAAGGTTACAGTAACTAGAAAAGAGCTGATAACTTTCAAAAGGCTGAACTGATTTTCTTGGATCATAGCTAAGAACACTCTCGATTAAGCCACCTTTCAAACAAAAAAACTAAATTAAAATCGGTTCATTAGTTTAGGAGCTACGATGCCACAGGCAGATACACAGATACACACGTCAAACTTATAACACCCCTCTTTTTGGGTTGGGGGTTAAAAAACTCACTTTCAAGGGTGGTTGGTGCGTATGCGGATGGTGGTCGTGCTGTGGTCGGCAGCAGGCGGCGGGTGGAGGGGCTTCGTAATACGGGGGTGCTTCTTGTCGCTTCCACACCGCGTAACGCTCGCCTTCGTATAGCGTACCCGAGGCGGTTCTTGAATGCTGTTGGAATTGCTGCTCTGGGATGTGGATGTGGGGTTCCTATAATAATGAGTAATACTGGTTAATTAAACCAAAATGGAATATGCTTTCTAAGGCATTTTCTATTACAGTAGAACTCCAATTATCCGAATTAATGGGGACCGGGACCCATTCGGATAATCAAATATTCGGATAATCGGATTTTTTAAAAAAAAATTGCCATTGGAGAGAATAAAAGCTACGTTTTGATATTGCACTATTTTTTTATTGAATTAAATGAAAGAAACATGAAATTTTCACATGTTTTAAATATAAATAAAATGTACTTATGTACAAGTTTAGAAATAAAAATCATTGTTTTTTAAACATCTCCGTTAATGTAAGCTGTTTTGCGGTCTTCAACCGTTTTCGGGCAGCCAGGTCACGCATTCGCTTGACGGTAAGCAGTTGCAAGTGGTCACACTCGGGCTGACGCTCCATCCACTTCAAAGCAGTCTCGAGGCCGGCAAATGCTTCACTAGCTGATGGTCCAGCGTCTACTTCAACATCAGCAGAAAGTTCTTCTTCCACTTCAACATCTTCTCTCACACTTACAACAATTTCATCGTCATTGAGAATTTGAAAACCAGGGTCAGACGTGTCACAAGCCATCCACTCTCCTACATCTTCAGCACTTACTTCTGTACAACCAGGAATTTTTACAATCATTTTTCTTATTTCCTCTAGTGACAACGCATCTTCATCATCATCATCCTCTCCATATTCTTGTTTCTCATTTTCTTCAGATTCTTTTTTTTTGTTCTTCTCAGACGGTAGGCCTTTCAGTTTATTCCACGCACGTCTTAGCGTCACTGCCGTAACCAAACTCCAAGCTTCCGCTACCATGTAACAGCAGTCCTTTAAATTTATTTTGCTATGATTTGCCAAAACCAATTCTTCATCTTCAGCACCTTCGATCAGCAGTTTTCTCAGCAGTTGCCTTCTGTAATGGCGCTTCATTGTTTCAATAACAGACTGGTCCATGGGTTGCAGCAAACTTGTAACATTGGGAGGCAAAAACGTCGTTTTAAACTGCCCATTCTCTCTTTCCAACAGTTCTGCTGTAGGATGAGTGGGTGCGTTATCAACAATTAAAAGCACCTTACTGCCTTCTTTTCCCACCGATTTTTGGTGCTTTTTCACTTCAGGAATAAACACTTCATCATACCATTCGGTAAACAAAGCTGCAGTCATCCAGGCCTTGGGTTGACTTTTGTAGAAGAGTGGAAGTTTTTTTACGTTTTTAAATGCTCTTGGATTTCTTGACTTTCCTATCAAAAGAAGTGGCAGTTTATGATTTCCAGTGGAGTTGGCACAGTTAAGCACTGTAACACGTTCTTTACTGACCTTATGTCCAGGGGCACTAGATTCCCTTTTAGAAGCCAAAGTGGTTTTTGGTAATGCTTTCCAAACAAGGCCAGTTTCATCGGCATTATAAACAAACTCCGGATCATAGGATTCTGATGCAGTTTTAAATTTTTCAATAAAATTTTCAGCAGCTGCAGAGTCTGCTCAAAGCTTCTCACCAGCCAAATCTAACTCGCGTACACCATGCCTGAATTTAAAATTCCTTAGCCAGCCGTTACTAGCCTTAAAAGATGAATAACCAAGCTTTTCTGCTAAGATTTTGGCTTTTTCACAAAGGATTGGACCTGAAATCGGATTTCCCATAGAACGTTGCTGCAAAAACCATTTAAACACGGCATCTTCCAAATTTTTGTTGGTTGCTGACTTCATTGTTTTCCTGGAGGAACTTCCATCTTCATTTTCAAGCACCGAAACAAAGTTTAAAAGTGTTGACTTACTGTTTTTAATGTCAGAAATTGTTGCTTGTCCAACATCATAAATCTCAGACAACTTCTTACCCGTTACACCTTTATCGAGTTGCTCTATAATTTTCAGTTTGTCCGCTAACGATAGCACAACACGTTTTCTTTTCGAAGCCATGGTATAAAAACAATACAGTATTGTACACGCACAAACAAAAGTAAGCCGTAGCGAAAGAGTAGCGTCCTGGAGCAAGGTCAATAGCACACTGGCTAATCAAAACAAACAATGACAGGTGCGCCGTGACTGCAATGCGCCGGAACTTGTCTTAACTTGCCGCCGTGCCTACACCGACCTCGCGGGGGGAAGTCAGTGTAGGCACAACGGCAAGTTAAGACAAGTCAAGTCAAGACTTGACGCGCAAACACTGGCTTCGCGGGGGGAAGAATAATAGCGCACTTAGACTTTTTTTGGACAATTTTTTGTGATTCGGATAATCGGCGATTCGGATAGTCGGAGTTCGGATAATTGGAGTTCTACTGTACCAATAGGGTGAATTAGAGGAATGCAAGGACGGAATAAACTGTTAGATACCTATTTCAGCGGTTGTCTGGGTTAGAGGTAAGGTTAACAACATAGAACAAACATATTCCGTATATGTTTGTTCTATGTTGTTGGGCATTTTACTGCAATTCAAGGTCTCTATGCACAGAACTCCTTCCTAAATCTGTATCTCTATGCTTAAGCAGTAAAATCCTAAGACTTTCAAATATTTATAGTAAACTAGAGGATGCTCGTGAAAATCCGGTGGTGGTAGTTTTAATTTTCCGGGACAAAAAGTAGCCTATGCCTGTCCCTGGAATGCAAGCTATCGCTGTACCAAATTTCATCAAAATCAGTTAAACGGTTGGGTCGTGAAAGGCTAGCAGACAGACAGATTTATTATATTAGTATGGATAGCAAAGCTATAATCGTATGAAAGTGGAATTTATTTTTAACGGCAAAACACACATTTCAATTAACTTGTACAGTTTATACTTCTCCTCCTCATCTTTTTTCTATTTCCCTCTCCATGTTACGTCTGGCTCTAGGCAAGTTTTCTAAACCCTAACTGCACTGTTTTATTTTGCTGTATAATAAGTAAATACTCATAACTAAGCATTTTCAATAAAAAGCGGAGATCAAAATTCAGTTTACTTTACAGCATTATTACTTGTATACCCTTGACACATATCTTTACGTTTATCCATAAACTTATTTTTAAGGCAAAGTTTAATCGATTATGGCTTACCGGTGCCCTCGGCTGGTACGGCTGATGGTAGTGGTGCCGGTGTTCTTGACTCGAGGACGAGGAAGAGGACTGCACGGAGGACATCGACCCTCCACGCACTACCGCGCCGCCGCACTCCGCACGCCGCAGCGATACGGGGCTCTCCGCACTGTGGAAAATTGGGGACCAGTTAATATTTCAACCTCCTATATCTAAGTATTTACTTAATAAAATATTATAAAGCTCAGTATTTCGCTGCAAGTCAGACATTAATCCTACGTTGTTAATCCTGGGCTTAGGTCTCTTAACTGATTTAAAGCTCTATTGTTAAAACCATACTAAGGAGCACACTTGAATGTAATAAATAAATAACACTGCTGGTGCCCTTCAGCACTTCAGGAGGAAATCACCTACCGTTGGCAGCATGTATCACCGCTACATATCAATGCAATATGAGATCTAAGGTTACTATAATACATGCATACTTGAGTGTAATAATGCTGGTTTACTTCGGCGCTTCGGGTGGAAATCGTCTCGCGGCTTGTATGGCTGCGAGCTGTTACTTTGTCGCGCGGTAGGTGACATTGATATACTTAAATGAATTAATATGAGCTTTAAAGCAAGAGCAATAAGGTGCATACTTGAGTGTAATGCTGCTGGTCCGTTTCGGTACTTCGGGGGGAAATCGTCTTGCGTTAGCCGCTTGTATGGCTGCAAGTTGCTGTTGCTGTCGCGCGGTGGGTGACGATAGTGGTTTACCTCCTGATGATAGCAGGTTTCCGTATACGGGTCCTGTAAAAAAGGACTATTATAAACTAGGACTAGGGAAAGATAAGTTAATGTATACCTAGATACATTTGATCGTCTAGACTCTAGACAAGCTCGCCTCATCTGTCAACACAAGATGTCCACCAAAACATTTCAAATAAGTAATGTATGGACTTTTTGAAGGAACTTAACAAAAAACCAATCGCAAATATTCATGACTAGCCGATGCCCGCGACTTCGCCCGCGTGGATTTAGGTTTTTCGAAATCCCGTGGGAACTCTTTGATTTTTCGGGATAAAAAGTAGCCTATGTGCTAATCCAGGGTATAATCTATCTCCATTTTAAATTTCAACCCAATCCGTCCAGTCCAGTAGTTTTTGCGTGAAAGAGTAACAAACATACACATACACACACACACACACACACACCACACACACACACACACACACACACACACACACACATACGAACTTTCTCCTTTATAATATTAGTGTGATTGCTCTATGGCTTAAAGTTCCATCCAACCATGTACGCGTCGGCTGCTGTGCATAACCCCATCATACAAGGTCTTCCACCTTCCCCACTTCCCACCAGTTTCTTGAGGTCATAAATCAAGCGATTATGGCTGTTGGTATTCTAATAGTACCACAGATAGTACACTTTTGTACAGCAACTGATACGTTAACTTAGTATGTTGAATATACCTGTATTGTTTAACAACTGGTGGTTGTGTAGAGATTCATTATGAGACGAAGATGTGGATATGTTGGTCACCGATCCACTCACTGAACAGCTGCATACCTGGAAAGAGAAAGATTTTTTATGATGTTTTAGAATGTACAGGTAAAGCCCTTTCATATGATACCTAGACCTAGTATTAGAGTTTCTAGGTATAAGAACCTTTCGATTGAATATTAAATACTTTAAGTATGTTCAGGAAAAGAGTCTTAAATATCAAGGTTGTGTACACGTTGTGCAAATATCCTTACTTATTATCCTTATTTATTAATAATATCCTTATTTATTATTATAAATGCGAAAGTATGTCTGTCTGTCTATCTAAAATATATAAAAAATAATAATAATAAATATAAAAAATATATAAGTACACACATCATTTTTCATGTTTCCATTACCGCGCCACTTTTGAATTCTCGTCACTCTAGTAATAAACGCAAAATTACTATTTTTAAAAACTCTCTTCAACAACTTATCTGTTTTATAATCCATTTTCATATTTAATTGCTTAAAAAATTATCTCACGAAACGTTTAATGACAAAACGGTGTCGCGTTTTACTGATAACAATCGCTACGTACGTGTATCGTGTTGATATAAGTATGATATTAAAATCCAAATATAAACAGGGAAAAATCACACTTACGCCTACACGTTAGGGCCTGTTTTAGTGTGCACTTATTGTGTTGTTGCTCAAACTATGGAAGGAATTTGATAAATTGTGCTCACAAATATTTGCACTTGTTATTAGAAAAACAAATCGCGGTATAGAGTAGCGGGTTTTTTTTTTTGAAGTTAAGTAAAACATACCTAATACAATACAATCCATGTAAGTAATATATGATTCGAAAACAAAATGTGCTGTAAAATTACTGTCAATTTTCGCCCAATTATTCGAACGAGCATAGCTACAAAAGCATTGAAAATTCCTTCCTCCTTCCTTTTTTCCTTACAGAAACACACTCTAGATTATTTATGCACTAGTCGGGTTAGTATGAGATTTTAAATATCACCAACGTTAATAGAATTCGTCAGAGCAAAATTGGCCAAAATGTCTTGATGATTTTGATTTCCCAAGTTTACCGCTTGGAGCGCCGCGCCGTGGCCGCGCTGGCTGTAGATGTACGTACGGATGATATGAACTTTAGGGTGCGTTTCTACTGAAGCCGAGCGGAGAGGAATCGTGTTCAATAGACCAATCAGGTTATTATTAGATGACGTGATAATTTTATTGCGTCACCTCTCAATAACCTGATTGGTTGAAAACACATGTCTCCGCTCCATTCCTCTTTAGTGGAAACGCACCTTAAAACCAGGTCTTCAACCTTCTTCAAGTCGGTCTTTGCAAGGATCATCACAGAACACGATCTTATGCCACTTGTCTGCAGCGGTTCCTAAGGACTCGGCTAAGATCGTTAACTCACCTATTTCGTCCTATTAAGATTCGTCTACCAACGCTGCGATTTTTGGTGCGACCAAAGCTGCCGAGTGCCCATTGCTATTGCCCATCTTCGCAATTCGTTCTACCAATAGGACTAACAAGACTACTCTTCCGCGATCTGTGTTTCCTACCAATTACAATCCGGGTATCTTTAAAACAAGAGTGAATAGGCATCTTCTAGGTGAACGCGTCCAATCTTAGGCCACATCATCACTTTCCATCAGGTGTGATTGTGGTCAAGCGCATCCCTATAGTATATAATAATAAAAGTCAGGGCTCAGGAGTATACACTTACCCCACTATCAGTGTCGCCCCTGTGGTGCGGGGGTATTTCTGAAGCGATCATGTGCAATTGGTGAGCGGATTGCTGAACTCGAGCCACCATGGCTTCCACCTCGCTTTGGGGGTCACAAGGCATGTGGTTACTGAAAAACAAGAAATAAACTTTATTTATGCATTTTCATTAGCTTTTCAATCTTTTCATTCAAGGTCGAATTCGATTTCTCAACCAAACCAAGAAAAAACCGGCCAAGTGCGAGTCAGACTCACGCACTGAGGGTTCCGTACTCGGGTATTTTTTCCGGTCAATGGGAAGTACCCTATAGGTTTCTTGACAGACACGACGGACAGACAGACAACAAAGTGATCCTATAAGGGTTCCGTTTTTCCTTTTGAGGTACGGAACCTTAAAAACTAGTAGACATTTTTTCTATTAGAAATTGTAAGGGGCTGCTCTTGTCTTTAAGCAAAGAAGGATCTAAATAAATGAATAGTTACCTCATATCAATATCATGTCGTTCCCGTAACGACATGGATCTCATGGGCCTCGTAAGAGCGAGCACTTTCTCCGCGCTGCCCGGACTCTTCTGTAGCAACGTGTTGGCGTAAATGTCGTTACCTGAAAAATAACAATTAAATATATATAAAAGCCACAATATCCACGATTATTATCCCTATCCATTCTATCACACTAATATTATAAAGGCGAAAGTTTGTGTGTGTGTGTGTGTGTGTGTGTGTGTGTGTGTGTGTGTGTGTGTGTGTGTGTGTGTGTGTGTGTGTGTGTGTGTGTGTGTGTGTGTGTGTGTGTGTGTGTGTGTGTGTGTGTGTGTGTGTGTGTGTGTGTGTGTGTGTGTGTGTGTGTGTGTGTGTGTGTGTGTGTGTGTGTGTGTGTGTGTGTGTGTGTGTGTGTGTGTGTGTGTGTGTGTGTGTGTGTGTGTGTGTGTGTGTGTGTTTGTTACTCCTTCACGCAAAAACTACTGGACGGGTTTGGCTGAAATTTGGAATGGAGATAGATAATATCCTGGATTAGCACATAGGCTGCTTTTTATCCCGGAAAATCAAAGAGTTCCCACGGGATTTCAAAAATCCTAAATCCACGCGGGCGAAGTCGCGGGCATCGGCTAGTTATAAATACGAAAGTGGATCTGTCTGCCTAACCCCTCTTCACAGTCTATCCGTTTAAGCGATTTTGATGAATTTTCGTATAGATTTAATTTAATTTTTGTCCCGGAAAATTAAACATATCGCACGGGATTTAAAAAGTCTAAATGCGTCAAGCCGTGTGCGTTAGCTAGTCTATAAAAAATCTTCCATATCTAAAACATAAAAAAGAAGAATATAAAAGAGACACTGAGTGATATCATCGTACAGCCAAAGTGAACTAGAGTGAGGGAACTCTCGGGAGTTGATCCTGAATCGATGATATATTTTTTTAAATATTAACCATGCTAATCATGGCTAATACTCCCCTTTCCCCTCCAATTAAGCGTAAAGCTTGTGCCAGGAGTGGGTACGACAATAGCGCAACGGGTGGGGTTTGAACCGCCGACTTTTCGGGATTCAGTCCGCTCCTCAACCGTTGAGCTATCGAGGCTATATTAGGCTATGGGTGACGTGAAATCAAAGATAAATAGGCGATTCATAGGCTATCTAGCGTCATATCTAGGAACATTTGACGCCCGCCATTGACGTCGTAGCCTCGACGTTTAGTTACAAGTTCTTTAACTGCCATTAACTGTGGTAGGTACAGCTCAAACCATCGCCCTGGGTCTAGAAATTTGAGTTAGAGATTTTGCAAGTAGGTTTTCTTTATAACATAGACCCCCCCTAAAGGCATAAAGTTAAGTCGTAAGTTTTATCTCAACAGTAATCCGATCTTTTTAGTGACCTAACTAGATAAAGTATTGGGAGAATTTATGTATGTTCCTCGTAGTCTAGACGTACACATCCAAACACATTTATTACTGTGATACAGATAACAAAATGGCGTTGTTACATAATTCTGTAACTTCTCCGGGACAAGGCTGTTGTCTTTGATCTATAAAGCAAGATATTCCTACTAAGTACTAATAAGAAACTGTGTTTGTTTGTTGGTTTTAATCATGCTGAGACGGGGCAACGGTTCGACCTTGCACCTTAGGATTTCCTAATCGAAAATCAATATTACTTAACATAATGCTGATGTAATTAATTTCCAAGTTTTGATAGAGTACACCTAAGTCTATCACACTAATATTATAAAGGCGAAAGTTTGTGTGTGTGTGTGTGTGTGTGTGTGTGTGTGTGTGTGTGTGTGTGTGCGTGCGTGCGTGCGTGCGTGCGTGCGTGCGTGCGTGCGTGCGTGCGTGCGTGCGTGCGTGCGTGCGTGCGTGCGTGCGTGCGTGCGTGCGTGCGTGCGTGCGTGCGTGCGTGCGTGCGTGCGTGCGTGCGTGCGTGCGTGCGTGCGTGTGTGTCTGTGTCTGTGTGTCTGTGTGTCTGTGTGTCTGTGTGTCTGTGTGTCTGTGTGTGTGTGTGTGTGTGTGTGTGTGTGTGTGTGTGTGTGTGTGTGTGTGTGTGTATGTGTGTATGTGTGTGTGTGTGTGTGTGTGTGTGTGTGTGTGTGTGTGTGTGTGTGTGTGAGTGTGGGTGTGTGAGTGTGTGTGGGATTTCAAAAAACCTAAAAAATCCACGCGGGCGAAGTCGCGGGCATCGGCTAGTTATTTATAACTCAGCTTTATTCAAGGGTTTACAGCAAATTTCGCGTCTCACGAAGGCAGAGAGAGTCTAATATTGAAATTATAATTAAGACGTCGCGCCTAAGCCTAAGGCATTAGTGATGCAAGCCTATGCATAATAATTTATGATATCACACTTTCAAGGTTGTTATTGTTTGATGTGTCACAGATTATGGAGTGGGCTAATAATTAATACTCAATAAGTCCTAAATTTTCTTCAATTTGATCAAAGAGATACGTCGACAGGCCGGTGTTCCGGTAGTAGTAATAAATAAATAAAATAAAAGTTAGGGGTGTGCTAATAGGTTGTCGTGATCCGTCTTATCATCTGTGATAGCCTTGTGGTTAGACCATCCGCCTCCTGATCGGAGATCGGCGGTTCGTTCCCGGGTACGCACTTCTAACTTTTCGGAGTTATGTGCATTTTAAGTAAATAAGCACTTGCTTTAACGATGAAGGAAAACATCGTGAAGAAACCTGCATGCCTGAGAGTTCTCCATAATGTTCTCAAAGGTGTTTAAAGTCTTCCAATCACACAAAAGCACTTGGCCAGCTTGGCAGACTACGGTCTAAACCCTTCTCACTCTGAGCACTTGGCCAAAACCTTTGTCACTATGAGAGAAAACCCGCGCTCTGAAGTGGGCCGGCGATGGGTTGATCTGATGTATGTATATACTTTATTGCACTACAAAACACTAATGACAGGTAACAAAAAAGGAAATTTTAAATGTAGGTACAGAAGGCGATCTTATCGCATGATGATGATGATGTGATTAAGTCTTATCACAGAACTATCATATAACTGCGCTTACCATTAACTAGGAGATGATCAGCACCATCCTGATGCCTCCTCGCAGTGGAGTCAGCCGCTTTCGCCATGGCAGTAATAGCACTAAACTTCTTCAGGAGCTGTCGCCTCCTGAACGCCCTCTGTATGGTGACGGCGGCCCTCCTCGCTCTAAGACCGCCGTATCGCCTCTCCAAGATCTCTACTTGTTTGTCTAACAAGTCCTGAGACATTTCATAACGACTGAAAGAAAGCAAATGTAAAAATTAGTACAGAAATACATGAAGATTTATAACCCATGCATTTTGGTGGATTTGAAAATCTAAATCTTGGTCAGGTGATGAAGAAGGTCATAAAACAAAAAATGGTGTGGAATAAAATGAAATAAAACCAAGAATTTAAATTTTGATTATTTAGTGGTTCTTAGAGTTTGCAAGGTGTTGAAATATATAAAAGAATATAGGAATCTTGCTTTAATTTATTTATAATCGTTTAATGATTGTAAATATATTGTTGATCATGTTTTATTAAAAACAATTTAAGTAATATGCTATCCGAAATAATAGTAGAGACAAATAAAATAGCGATCAAATACAAGAGACAATCACTTTAAAGATTTAGATCAGTAACTGTATTGATATCAAATCTTGATAAAAATCAATAATATTATGTTGCATTACTTTATTTACACAGTAAACAATGAACTAGTGTGAATGAACAGCTAAAGAGCATACTAATTAAACATTAGACGAATTTTATTCTAGGAAGAACGATTTAGCTATGATTTATCTAAATATAAATATAGTATACAATGTTTGAAAAACAATTGCTAATAGTTTTATGTGAAGATGTGAAGATATGATTTATTCCGCAAAGTGGCCTCAATAACAGTGAATACTTTGATAGATATTATAGAAATTAGATGTCAATAAATTAGAAATTAAATTGGTGTAACAGTGACAATATAGTTAGAAAAGATTGATTATATCCATGCCAGTTCAAACCTGATAAATTGATAACCCAGAAGATTAGAATATTGACGCAAATGATATTTATAATTAAGTATAAGAGTGATATATATCATTTATCAGATAGTTTCATTATTTTGTTGATTATGTTATGTGTATAGATAGATAGGTAAGCAATTAGTAAGATTTTATCATCATTCATGCTACATATTGTTTTTGATGAAGAATTAAGTTTTATGAGGGTCGATAATAACAGTTCAAAATTCAAGTATGGCTTTATCACATGCGTTTTACGGGTTAGATTCAGATTAACTAAAGAGTTTCTGAAATCGGGTACAAAATTCAAGGCAGGACGAAAAGTGAGATCGGTGATTTTGTTACAAGCTTCATTCGTTGGCAAAGTGAAATAGTTACGCATACAAGTTGCGGGAACAGTATTATATGGAATTTTAGGTTAGCGAATACGCATTCCTGGTTTGGGACATACCCTCGCGTCAATTTGCCACGTTTTTGTGGCAAAGTAGGGTCTTTTTGAGTCATTCCGGTCGTGCCAATGATTCCCGCATCTGTGCCTCGCCTACGGAAGATTTAATACATGTAAACTAATATATAAACCAGAGAAAGATATATTGTTTGACTAGAATTATTGAAGGAAGGACCTGACCACCATTTCCATGCGTGTTTAAGAGCGCTAACACGCTGGGACGCCTTGGCGACGTCGCTGGTTACTTATCCAAACAATTCATATTGAAATATGTGACTTGGCTACGGTCTGTTGACGTCGCCAATTTGGAAGCGTAGCCACGACCGACCGGCTTTCTACGCGGAGATTGGATACTCTGGCGACGTTTTGGCGACATATAGTCAACTCGCCAGTGTTTAGTAGTACTGGCGAGTAGTTAGATGTACGAGTAAACCACGCCTCGCTCATTCAGTGGCCAACTGATCGCCAGGACGGCCGCCCGTATATTTGTGTTAGCTACTGTTATGTTGTTGTGCTACTTATTTGGTAGCCAGAGATACCCATCGCTACTTAGCTAGCGATGTCACCATGGGGCGTCCCAGTGTATAAGATCTCTAAATTATAGAGCATGTACATATTAAACTTCACAGACTGAATAAATCTCAATAAGAACTGTCTCTCCTTAACAACCCAAGACACGAGAACTCCGCTAATAAATAATGTGTCACAAATTATAATCTTGTTTGCATGATTTATTGTACTTTTGTTCAAAGTTTCTTTAGCATTACTTAGAAAGTTACTAGATCTTAAAGCTTAATGCACATTGCGGGAGATGCGTCTTTTGTAACAATGTCTAGTACACTGAGGCTGACATCTACCTATAGAGCGCACTTAAACTTTGCTTAGACATAAGACACAGTTAAAACGAGACAGCGTTATACCGCTGGCATAAATCTGTCTCGTTTTAACTGAAACTTAAGTCTAAGCAAAGTCAAAGTGCGGTCTATAGATGTCAACCTGAATCTTATCTCCATTATTTAATTTACTTAAACATTAGTGTGGAACACATTCTTCAAATCAAAAATAATACGATCGCGTGTATTTGCGTCTCTTTTTAAGCTTGTTTCACTCACATTGTATGTTGAAGGAGATAAAGTTCAGTTTACTTCGTAACGTTTTGGACAAGAAGTGTCATTTGCCGCAATGTGCTTTGACCCTGAATGAATACAATATTCAAAATAATATCCGAGCATAGCCACTTTACGTAACGTGTATAATTAACTGTGAAAACTTTCTAATTCATAGCTTGACAAAAAAGCTGCACAAAAAGTGTTTGCAATTGAATAGGCGGCTATCCAATTTACACTTAGCGATAATTTTGCATTTTTGGTTTCGGACAAAATATCCTTAAGAAACGTATAATGCTGATATATATCTTTATTTTAATGTTCTTATGATTTTTTAAGAACGAAGGTAAACTTTTTTTCCATATTTCTTCGTAATACATCCCTTCCATGTAAAATCATGAAGAGCGTTGTAGCCGCTTGGATTTATCGTAACGCAGAAATCAGATAAATCTGGTATTATTATCACCAATTTTTTTTACTTTTCATCATCAACAATTCAACGACTGGAAAGTTTTCTTTTCTTCGTTTCTCGAAACAAAGAGTAGTTGTAGGTAGGTATGAACTGGAACAGATCCCAATGGAGTACGTAAAAATATACCACCTGTTAGGACATCGCCAGAGAGTGTACAAAATTCCTCAAACCTGTGTGAACATCAAACCCTCATTCCACATTCATGATTTTCATACCAGTCGGTATAAACACCAGTCCAAAGTCTGTGGTTTAGTTCTACAACGAACATTGGTTGCATAACTTATAATGTTTTCTTACCTGTTGGTATGAATGGCCACCTCGAAGTATGTCGATTCGCTCGACGATCATGGCAAGTTAGCAGTGACGTCCAGCCCGAAATTTACCGACGTTTTCGACGCTGACCAGCATGATTAGTCAGTGTGGTTTAGTGCTAAAAGTAGCATAGTTATGTACCTTATACCGTTTTCTTACCTGTTGGTATGAAGGCCCAGCCCGAAGTGCGTGGGTCGTGGATGCTCGACGAGCACGAGTTGGAGTAATTAAGTGGTAAAAAGAACAAAAGTTACATACCTAATAATGTTTTCATACCTGTTGGTATGAACGGCCATCCCGAAGCCCTCGGGCGGAGCGGCGATGTAGAGCGGGGGCGCCGGCTCCGCTGAGCCCGCGCACAGCGCCGCGCCCGTCGACGCGTTCGACGCTGACGAGCATGACGAGTTGGAGTGGTTTAGTGCTGGAACCAAGTAAATTTTCTCTTATAAAGTAAAAACTCAGATATGTATAACGCAAACCAATAGGGGTATTGTTTGAAGATATTTTTTTTTTTTTAATTTTTAGGAGCACACACACACATTAGAATTTCTTCTAGAACTTTGTCCATTCCAAAATTGTGTTAGTCTTGTTCGACGAGAATTACTGTATCGATGTATAAATTTTGGTGTAGACTTAAATACGTGTTTGCAATGCTTATAGTAATCCAAAATTAAAAGAAGGGGCTTTAGAAAGGTTTTTCTTATGGTGACCGCCAAACTTCGTTTCGAAGGGGGCACGCGATGATGATGATGATGAATGATCAAAAAAATGCTAATCATTAGTGTAGATGTGGCTTTACAACTAATTTTATAAATGTATCGTTCCTGGTTGTGTTTTAACTAATCATTTACAGTAAAAAAAGTCGCGTACAAACTTGATGCGTACCTAAGTAACTACTCGTACTTAATAAACATTCAAGGCTAAGTAAAGAACACAAAAAAACGTGAACGATAAGCGTTCAATGCGGTAATTAAAATTAACATTAAACACCAACTGATACGACGGAATTGTTTAAAACGAACAACTTATTTGTAATTCTCCCGCTTGCAGAAACTTCGTCAGCGATTTTAGGTATTATTCTGCGGTATTTTGTAAGAGCTTACTTTGAAGTCTCGTTATGGGGGGGTACGGAATTTACAACTCCCGAATTACAAATTTTATTGAATATATTAAAATTGTGTTTGATACACAATTGTCAGACAGAGTAAAATACGAATTAAGAGAAACGAACATCTCAGCTTATCTTTTTTTAGAAATCTTTATTGCACACACATCACTCTCCATATTATCACTACCCATATAATTATTAATGCGAAAATGTGTTTGTCTGTTGTTTTTTTTGGTTTGTCTTTCAATCACGTTGCAACAGAGCAATGGATCGACCTAGTTTTTTGCAAGAGTGACATAGGCTACTTTTATCCCGGAAAATCAAAAAGTTCCCATGAGATTTTTTAAAAACCTAAATCGATGCGGACGAGGTCGCGGGCAAACTATGTGATGCAACATAAAACTTTGACGCCAAGTGCAACCGGTCAGCCTTGTACAATATTGCGTGTATTTCCTGTCTCACAAGATAGGAATTGACCAGTAAAATAGTTATAATCTCGATATGACGACGCGATAAAACTTTTTCGTCGAAAATCCCGCCTACTTTGATCGAAGGGGAGATAAGAAGAAAGTAAAGGGTCATTGAGCATCTGTCGATTATTGTAACTTGCAAAATGCTAGTAAAGATGTGCCTATAAAATTAGCAGATGTTAAACTCAAATCAGGTTTAAAGCCCTAGGACACACGGTACTTTTAACATCGGTGATCAGCAACTTTGTGACTACATCGATGCAGCATCGTTGAAATCGCAGGTTTTAGGGATTGTCTCTTTTTAATATTTTTTTATCCAGATACAAGTCAGCCCTTGCCTGCAATCTCACCTGGTGGTAAGTGATGATGCAGTCTAAGATACAAGCGGGCTAACCTGAAAGGGGTATGGCAGTTTTTGCTAAACGCATACCCATTTGGTTTCTACACGGCATCGTACTGGAACGATTTCGATGTTTCGATGCTGCATCACGTTTTCACGACTTTCTGCGTTCGATAGCTGTACTGAAATCGCTGGATTGGAGCGTTTGGACACTGCATCGAGTTGATTGCTGCGACTGGAGGTTGCAGTATGTTTGTAAAGTAAAACGTTCAAAGGCAGCATCAAGTTCCCGAAAAGCGACTTAATCGCCGATTGCTGATGCTAAAAGCATCGTATCTGCTAGAGCCTTAAAGTAAATGGGGTTATTACAAATTCTGACCCCATACTACAATGTTGCAGAGGTCTAAAGTTTGCGATACGACCCGCAAAGCGCGTGATTAGGGTGTGGAATTCCCTTCCGGCATTTGTGCTCCCATTTATGTTTTAGGTATCTTCAAAATGCGATTAAACAGGCATTCTCTAACCAGGCAAACGCTTACCATTTATGAGATTCATTGTATAAGTAGTTAACTAAGGTACTTCTTCGTTCTAGTGCGTCCGTAATTCGTGTATTAACATAACCTGGGACATTTTTGACAGACACACCAGAGGCGACTAACTTTTTACATAGAATTTGAAAAGAAGATAAGGTAACTAGGTTGACCTTCAAGGAGAATCTACACCGGATTCTCTCAGAAGGCAAAGTCATGTTTACGTCTCTCCAAGCTATGGTCTATAAACTGCGCTGATTTATTATTTTATCCTCCATGTACTTCCAGTCTACTTTAGCGTAGTCGCGTTGGCTGCTGACATCTGCTGTTGGCATGAAGTGGGATAACTTAATTTTTTTTCAATGGTTTGAAAATTTGTACTTTTTTAATTTATAAACTAGCGCTCGGCTGCAATTAGACCTGCTGACGTTGCAGCCTAAAATTTAGCACTCTTGTCTAGAAGATGCCTATTTACTCTTAAATTGAAGGTACCCAATACCCTCTCTTATTCCTATCTTATTTACTACTTGATGCTGGAAGGGTGTTCTATATTCTAGCGGTTCGAATTAGAAACGAGGAGGCAAATCGCTTCGTACAAGTCCGTGTACTCACCAGGCAAAGGTCTGTGCACAGCGGTGACGTATCGGTTGCCGTCCATGTAGCCCCGGTCAGGCTCCGCGTTGTGACCATGGTGTCCGCTGTGGATGCTGTGCTGATGAGAGTAGAAGCCGTCCGGTGGATGCAGCGCGCCGCCCCCGCCGCCCTCCTCCTCGTCCACCTTCTGGGAGAAGCTGAGGACAAAGGAAAAGAACGTTTAGCATATTGAACCATCTACAAATGATTATGATTATGAATTATGATAAAGATTTTGAGCATGTTAAGTGGCTAGTTCTGAATTCGCGGTAGCGTAAGTGCGTACGGCCACACACTGCAATGAGCCATTTAGCAACACTCTTAAATAGCTCAAGTGCTGACAAAGCTTTAGAGCCTCAATAGCTCAACGGTTGAGGAGCGGACTGATTCCGAAAGGTCGGCGGTTCAAACCCTTTGCACTAATGTCGTACCTACTCCTAGCACAAGCTTAACGCTTAATTGGAGGGTAATATTCTCCATATTAGTCATGAAATATCATGACTAGTATTCTTTAAAAAAAGGTGGTAGCTTCGCATTACAAATGGTACGGGCTACCAAGTAGATACGCCACCGAATATCAGCGTAGGACGATTTCAGGCATTATAGAACAAGCCGCATACAGAAAATTTCTCAATACTGAAACACCAGAAAAATGCTGATGACTTCATCAGTGCTGAGCAGTTTTTAAAAGTTAGGTTGCCATCTCAAGTTGTCGCACACTATAGGTAGTAAGACCGTTGATCGATTTATTTGATAGAAATTTTCGAGAGTTTTCCATACATTTATCAACACCTATAAACTATTATTATGGAGCTAGGTACAATACGGTGACTCATGATAGTAGATAATATTATGAGGTGTTCGGGTGTTTCCATGGAGATATTCATGGTTGAATGCCTACCAACTGATGGTATTGGCATAGTTAAATATGCACGGAAATTATGTTTAAATTATAATATTTTCCTTTGTTAACCGCAATCTGCATCATCACATGATTAGGCAGTGATTGTCATTAACCGATACCTATCAAATCCAATCGTGGTTAAAACTCAACTTGACCCCAAAAAGTGAATTAGCCTCTTTTAATTTGACAGCTACTTAAATATATATTGACATGTTTTTTTTGTGAATTGAGTATTCGAAAAGAGCAACCGCCGAGTTTCTCGCTAGATTTTCTCGGGAGGAAAGGCTTTCCAAACCAGTGGTAGATTTTTGTGACGATTCAAAAGCACTTGTAATAGCTTATTTGAAGGAAAAATCTTTCTATTTCTTTTTATTTGACATTTTTCCTATACAGCAAATGCCAAAAACATAAGCAAAAAACAAAACAAAATTTTTAAGGTGCCTTTAACATTTTAACTGCGTAAAATGCCTTATTACAGTTATATCTCACTAACATTTTACTTTTTAAATAGGTTAAAGATAGAACTGGGCTTTCATGAAAATTACGATCTAACTGTGACCTCATTATGACTGTTTATTTGAAAGACGGGAAGAAAGAGACTGAGCTCAGTAACCACCCACCCACGAATAAGCGGTGCGGCGAGCGGGGCGACGGGCGGAAATTCCCTATTTAGAGATACATAATGAAGGATAATGAAAGGGTTGTAAGGACTCTTTATTCTGTTATATCGTATAAAATTAAATTGACATAAACAGGTACTTTAAAACTGTTTGTTTTGAAGTTGCATTTACAGTTTACACGATATGTGCCAGTGAGAACTGGATGGTAAGTAAAATCAATGCTACTTGTCCACACTTTATCTCCGGTCTCCTTTTGCAACAAGCCGCACGGATGGCAACAAGTTGCATGTGTAAATTCACCTGGCTGCCAGAGTTTCGACGTCCATCGCGTTGCAAAGGCAAGCGACCTAGTGCGGCGGCCGGCGGCGCAGCGTCGCGATTAATTGTGCGAGTAGAGCAGTGTGCGGACGCACAGTAATGAAAAGTTCGTGGGCAGGCCCTTACTAGCCAGTTAGTCCGTTTGTAGGTTAGGTCAACGAGCTTTCAAACATTACTTGCTTTAAGTATTTAAGTTTCGCATAATATCTTTAGCGTAATATGATATCTTCTAGAAATATCTTTGGGTTAAATAGATATTGCTTATTTTATTTTATTTTTTATATCGACGGAAGGTTTCCGACTGATATGATCCTTACAATAATGAAAATTCGACTAGTTAGAATTAAAAATTGTCTACTTAAGCCCTCAATTGGTTTCGGTTAGTTTGCTAACTCCAAAGAAGTGATAAGAATTATTATCATGTTGTTAAAGTAAAACTAGAAAGCTACTAAAGTAACATCGCAATTAAAGTTTCCATTGTGAAAAATCGACCCAAATAACCGGTTTTTTACAGGTGTATGACCTGTTATCACAATCACCCACTTACTTACACAGCAAAGATAACAAATTTTCACCCAATTCACCTACGTCAATACTCGTATGTAGGTATACTATAGAATATGTTAAAACAACTCTTACTTCACCTTGCTTTTAGGATCGGCCCTAAGCACTTGGAAAAGAAAGTTTAGCACATTTTAAATATGTACTAGCAGATATCCAGCGTGTGGTACTTCGCAAAAAAAACACTCTGAAGTGAAACCCATCTTCGCTTTATTACCTTTCTAATGAAAGCGGTTTGGCGCACACACGCCCGCCGTAAAATGGATCCGCAAAAAGCCCGCCAAAGCGAAGCCAAGATGGATCAGCTAGTCTAAAATACATTGTTTCCTGCTTACACCGCGAAATGTTTATACTCATAATCTCGTAGCCTGGGAACGTTATCATTTTGGGATGACCTATTTACCGCACGGCGTTACCCGGCGGTTTCAGTTACCTTGCGTAAATATTTCCACTATCTTGTGTTTGCACAGCGAGGAAAAATACGGGTGATGTCGTAACTTCAGATCTTATCCAGTATAGTGGAGATATGTTTATCCCTCCAGATGTTATGTTCTCCTGGTTTATTATGTCTGCAAATACGGTGAAATCAGTGAAATCGGGCACTGTCATCATAATTTGAGAGGCTTTATGGGTTCCGTATAAGGCCGCCAAAGTGTGCTTTTGTAAGCTTCCGGTGACCGTCTGTCTGTCTGTCAGAGGATTATATCTCATGAACCGTAATAGATAGAGAGTTGAAATTTTCACGGAGTATCCCCTATATATTGCCTCTAAAACAAAAATTAATAAAAAATAAATAAATAAAAAATAACCATGAAATATTTTCCTCAATTTACCTATTATTATTTAATTAATTATTTAATTATTTTCACCGTTAAAGCAAATTTTGCTTTAACGGTGAAGGAAAATATATAACGGGGAAGGAACGGTGATACCATTTAATGGTATTTATATTTAATTGATTAAAAAACACATAACTCCAAAGAGATTATAATCGCTTAGGTACACTGTGCTAGTAACAAGCCACGTTTAAACTCTTCCCAAAAGAATCTTAGCCAATCTAGAATAAGTCATTTCCAAGAAAAGTCATTAAAAGTTGCAAAGAAACTTTTACGTATCAAAGCAACTTAGATAACCGCCCACAATTCCTTGATAGAGAAACTAGTTTCATCACTGTAGAAAATGTTTTGAACTTTTAAATCAAAGGTAAGTCAGAATTCTCTTGAAATGCCAAAGATAGGTTGGCTTTGATAGTCAGAATGCCACACGAAAACCCATCTCAGCCACTCAGCTCTGTTTGAAAGATTTAGGTGCACACCGGTAGAGTCAAGTGGAGCGGAGACGCGCGCAGTTTTTTTGAAAACAGCTCAAACTAACCTTTATCAACTTTGGTATAAAGACGGTCATTAGAGTCTCCTCTGTGTTTTGTTTTCAGTATACTAATTTCAACTATGTTGGCAAAGTCCGTAATGAGGAAATCCGTAAGAGAACCAAAGGAACCGACATACTCAACGAATTAATAAGCTGAAGTGGGCAGGCCATGTCTGTCGCTGAACCAATGGCCACTGAGGCAGATGGTTCTGGAGTGGAGTAAGAACAGTGTGGGAGAACCTCCAATCTGCAGGACTGACGACCTTGAGAAGATAGTAGGTTGGGGAGGAAGGCGGAGAACCGTGTGTGGAATACCTATGTCCAGCAGTGGATACAAACAGGCTGATTACTGCTACCAATTTCAACCATATGTCTCGGTACATAAAGCTGGGTTTAAGTTGTTGTCAATACTTGGCTCTATTCCACTCCGTATGCGCTGGCCCTTAGGAATGTAGACCCGAATAATTTCGTACTTAGATTCCAACAAACATGCCGGAATTCGCCGCTATTTCTTTGTAAAATCCACTTGTACTTATCTACTTCAAATAAAAGCAAGAAAATTCTAGAATTTTTAAAATGTGACGCTTTTCAAATTCCAAGTAGGTATTAAGCTAAGATTTATTCAAATCGAGTTTGCAAGCTCCATTGAATTTTGAATAGTCAAAGAACTGAATGAATCCAGCTCTGATTCTTAACGTTAATTTCTACAAATTAAAGCCGGGAAGAAAAGAGCTAACAGAATACAGATCAGGATAATTTCATTTCTATTATATCTTTGGCATACCTACCTACGACGGATAAACCTCTTTACTTCTCCATCTTTCCAAATATTAGAACCACCAAAACCATCCAACCATCTCTCGAAAGATGTCCACAAAGGTCGGACTTACATACTTCACTTGCTAATAGCCTCGGATTATATTCGGACAAAATGGATCAGCTTAACAGTAAAGAACCAAGCTTGTCCATGTAGTAGGAATTTGAAGAGTAACTGACATATCCCAAAGGGTTAAAAAGCTGAAGTGCAGGGCACATAGGCCGTGTGGAAATCCGCCAATGTGCCATGTATGACGACGATTTGAAGAGAACGAAATAGGAATTTTCAAAATTATCACCAAGTCTCTTTCTCCCTATTTAGGGCTCTTATTACAGGTGAAGTTGGAAGCGGACTAAATTGGAAGGTGTACGGCAGTTTTTAACCCCAGACCCAAAAAGAGGGGTGTATAACACCCCTTAGTTGACGTGTGTATCTGTGATCTGTCTATGGCATCGTAGCTCCTAAACTAATGAACCGATTTTAATTTAGTTTGTTTTTGTTTGAAAGGTGACTTGACCGAGAGTGTTCTTAGCTATAATCCAAGAAAATCGGTTCAGCCGTTTGAAAGTTATCAGCTCTTTTCTAGTTACTGTAACCTTCACTTGTCGGGGGTGTTATAAATTTTTTATTTACACTTGTTAATTAAATCAGTTGCCCCTCCCAAATCAGTTACTATAGACATACTTTTACAATTGCTTTTGAAGTAATTTTGGGTCTTGACTCACGAAATAATTTCATGTTGGCGTACAAACATTGCAAAAGTAAAATAAAATAAACATTTTTTTATTATTTAAAAAGAGCAGGTTTCACATCAGGTGAAATAATTAACAGTCGATAATTAAGAGAGCTAATAAAGTAGAAGAAAATTATCAGTTAACAGTACTTTATAATATTATTCCCCGCGGCATCGCGAGTGTCTGTCGGAGCGTAATGAAATTACTGTTACATCGACTATATACTTAGGTACTACAAGTACATAAAGTTCGCTTTGACCAAATGTCATGCGAGTGAAGCCAGGCATCCATTACACGATAGATTCTGCATATTAGCCAATAATTCAATAATTTAATTATTCAATAATTGAATTATTGACTGCCTATCAACTAATTATTCAATTAAAAATTAAATTACGATAAAACAGCTAAAGTGTCGACGATCACAATCACCTCTAATTGGCCGACACTCGCTCACTATAATTGGTTACAATTTAAATGCATTGTTGCCACAAGAATACCTTTGACCCTTTGACTTGATAAATTCAGCCAATCACAACAATTGCGATTGTAATTGATTGATGTAGGTATTCCGGTATCGACCTGCTGATAATAATTAACAGTTACCTATTCAGACACAATTTACGCAGAAGCTCATTAACATCGACTTCGCCATCTTGTTAGTTAGGAGGCTGGTAAAACTAAGCATAAATCACAGCCCTAATAAACCACTAAATATAAACTATAGGTAATTCACTTCAAAGGTCCAATGCACTCAGCATAATAAGCCCGAATATGGAATGTAATTATTCTATTCATTCATTCAATTCAGTTAGCAACGCGGAACGACGCGTGGTTCCTTGACAATGGCCACGCGCGGTCAAGCGTGAATCACAAGCGTAGCTTTTTATTAGCAAGGAGTGATAAACTGTACTACAATACCAATAGATTGCAGGCATTTCTAAGCTACATAATCCGGTAAGACAATGGTTAATGTTCTATCAGGATATGCAAGGCATTTTTAGATAAATAGTTCATAACAATATCAGTTGATAAATGTGTTAATGTTTGTGGGGTCCTAAGATGCTCGAATGGAGACCTCGGAACAGCAAACACAGCGTTAACAGACCCCCACTAGATAGATAGACGACATGAAACGAATCACAGAGAACTGGCGCTGACTTTGGACGGTGCAAACTCGTTGCACGTGGAACTCCCTACATAGTCTATCCAATGACCACGAATTTATTATAACTTGATAGCACATTTGTAGATCACACTATATAACACTAATATCACACTAATAATATTATAAAGGCGAAAGTTTGTATGTGTATGTGTGTGTGTGTGTGTGTGTGTGTGTATGTTTGTTACTCCTTCACGCAAAAACCACTGGACGGATTTGGCTGAAATTCAGAATGGAGATAGATAATATCCTGGATTAGCACATAGGCTACTTTTTATCCCGGAAAATCAAAGAGTTCCCACGGGATTTAGGAAAACCTAAATCCACGCGGGCGAAGTCGCGGGCATCGGCTAGTTTTATATAAAAAATAGCGGGTAAACGAGCAAGCGGGTCACCTGATGTTAAGTGATTACCGCCGCCCATGAACATTTGCAGCACCAGTGGAGCCGCCGATGCGTTGCCAACCTTTCAGGAATTTGTTGGTCCGCCCCTTGAATAACCCTATGTTGTAAATTACTAATATTGATAAATAATTCGGCATATTCATCATCATCTCGATCTATCGCCACCCACTACTAAGCACGTGTCTGCTCTTAGAAGAGTAAATGAACAGACATAAGTATAGGTAGTTAATTTAAGCAAAAAGATACAGGTTGCACTAATATACCTATTCATTCCATCAAATCATCTCCATAGTTTTTTTCACCAAACATTACAATACTAGATGATGCCTGAGACGTCATCCGCGTGGATTTAGGTTTTTGAAATCCCGTGGGAACTCTGATTTTCTTGGACAAAAAGTCTATGTCCTTCAAATTTAAAAACCTAGTTCAAAGTTCCTTTTTTGGTGGTAAATTTCATCATAATTGGTTAAACTGTTGGGCCGTGAAAAGCTAGCAGACAGACAGACACACTTTCGCATTTAAATAATATTACTATGGAAGTAAGTATGGATTTAAAGAAAGTTTCGAAACTATTTTGCGAGGAAGAAGGAAAGACATCACATAGTAAATTATTATAAACAAACGATCATCTAATATCGGGAACAGTTTAAATTATAGTGTTCATCGGTTTTCACTGACTTTCTACAATAACTTCGTGACTATCCGTTGACGTTCTCAACGCTAAGTAAGAGTACACGATTCTGTGATTTCTAGCGGGCCTTTGTAAATATATCGCTTAGTGCTCATTTAGTTTAGTCCTCTCAACAAATGTTTGTTTAGTGTTTAGACTAAGGAGATCCTTTATTTTATTTATAATTATTTATTTGAACATCTTCATCCATACTAATATTATAAATGCGAAAGTGTGTCTGTCTGTCTGTCTGCTACGTTTTCACGGCCCAACCGCTGAACCGATTTTAATGAAATTTGGTACAGACTTGGGATACATCCCGGGGAAGGACATAGGCTACTTTTTATCCCGGAAAATCAAAGAGTTCCCACGTGATTAAAAAAATCAAAATCCACGCGGGCGAAGCCGCGGGCATCCCCTAGTTGCTTATAACTACGACAAATAATTAAATACAGAATAGACTTAAAAACAAAGGGTGATCTCTCTTCCAGGCAACCCATAGAGCTACTTAAGAACTTATAAAACTACAAGACGGGGAGTCGCAATGCAACTATACAATTTAATACACAGGTATACATAAACATACACTCTAATAGGTACATACTATAACATATTATGTATATAATATACCGGGACCGGGAGTGCGTTCCACAGTGAGGCTTTTATTATAAACTAGAGGATGCCCGCGACTTCGTCCGCGTGGATTTAGGTTTTTGAAGATCAGGTGGGAACTGTTTGGTTTTCCGGGATAAAAAATTTTTCTATGTCAATAACATGGACGCAAGCTACCTCGGTACCAAATTTCATATAAATCGGTTGAGCGGACGGTCTTTAGGAATCCCGTGGAAACTCTCTGATTTTCCAGGATAAAAAGTAGCCTATGTCCGTCCTCGGGATATAAGCTAACTCTGTACAAACGTCAGAATCGGTTAAACTGTTGGGCCGTGAAAAGGTAGCTGACAGACAGACAGACAGACACACTTTTGGCATTTATAATATTAGTACAGATGATTGCGAGTAGCTATGCGTATTGCATTTGGTCATTTTAAGCTTAAAATCGCAAGAGGAGCGCAGGACGCGATCACGTTCAAAGTAACTAAGAATCTTAAACTAATCTTTAAGAGCCTTTATGAACGTGGTAGATAAAACTAATAGACTAACTTTTGACTTGATCAATTGATCATGATATTATAACAGCCAGACATCCAATCTCACCGAATATTGTTTAAAGCATTCATTGCCATAACTTAAATCACTTCTTTTGACTGTTAAAAACAGGTTAGAGCTGCATAAAGTTCGCAAGAAGTAACATTGCTTTTAAGACATCCCAATATGTCAGAGTCCAGCTTAAATCCAACAAGAACAAGTAACAAAGTTCAACTTTATTGCACGCCAAACGCGTTACCCTGTCAAATGAATCCGCTTACTTGTCGAACTTTATCCATATAAGTTCTACTCAAAGACCAAGACGCGCTTATCCTATAGCTTAGTGAATATCTACGTTGCAAGCAATTTCAGAGCTAAATTGATCTACGATTTACTGCATACTCTGTAGATGTTTGACTTTAAGAGGGCTCTCTCCGTCACTCGTTTCATACAATCGTAGTTCCAATTTCATTTGAATATTAAGCAACCAAAGTCCATGAAATTTTGCAGACATATTCTAGAAACTAATATCTATGTCTGTGGTTTTCCAGATTTCTGTTAAAATATTCGGTTCCAAAGTTACGTGGTCTTAAAAATTAACATACAAATCTTTGAGCCCCTGTAATTTTAAAACTACATATTTTTAGAAAAATCTAAAACACCACAGACACAGATATTAGTTTCTAGAATAAGTGTGCAAAATTTCATGGACTTTGGTTGCTTAATATTCAAATGAAACTGGAACTACGATTGTATGAAACGAGTGGAAACGAGTGACGGAGAGAGCCCTGTTAATCAAAATGTAGAACTATGAGGCTAGAAAGTCCAACTTTCGAGACACCAACTAAATCGCTCCCGATCGGCCCGTGATATTCACTTGGGGGCCATGCCCGAAAATCAGCGCTGCAGTCGACCGACTGCAGCAATAAGCTGAGGCAGCGCCCCGTTCGGCCAACATAGACATTAAGCTAGTATTAAGAAGTGGGTGCCTGGGTCTTGGGGGACCAGGGAGCATGGACACTGGTCGGCTCCTTGGTTCTCCAGGGACTACGACACCCTACCTGTCTGTATTTGTAAATTTGGCTGAATAAAAGGTTTTTATTATTATTATTATTATTAAATATCATAGAGCTATTTTATTTTACTGTTTCTGCAACTGTGCTATACAAAATGATCTTATCTGATGATAATTTAAGGCTTCACATTTGTCCTGAATATATAGAAGTAGATCGTGTCATAACGTCACGTCATAACTTTAAAATGCGTAAAAAATGACCTTTAACGCGCCATTTTTAACCCCCGACCCAAAAAGAAGGGTGTTATAAGTTTGCCGTGTGTATATGTGTATCTGTCTGTGGCATCGTAGCTCCTAAACCAATGAACCGATTTTAATTAAGTTTTTTTTAGTTTGAAAGGTGGCTTGATCGAGAGTGTTCTTAGCTATAATCCAAGAAAATCGGTTCAGCCGTTTGTTAAGTTATCAGCTCTTTTCTAGTTACTGTAACCTTCACTTGTCGGGGGTGTTATAAATTTTTAATTTACACTTGTAAAGGTGAGTCGTACTTTTGTCACGACAGTTGACACCTAGAGTTAAAGGTCATTTTGAATGGACTATACATGAATAGAGAACCGTATAAGTAATATACGGTGCCATCAAGTGTAAATTAAAAATTTATAACACCCCCGACGATCCAAAGTATCTGAGTTTTCCAAAACATCATTTTCAAATAAACAATTATGTATTTAGGCAACGTCCATCTTGACAGCTTGACATTTGTCAATTGACATAATATTATGAACCTAACGGTTATGTAACCTTCTTTTCTACAAGAAAACTAGAAAAGAGCTGATATAACTCTTAAACGGCTGAACCAATTTTTTTGGATTATAGCTAAGAACACTGTCGATCAAGCCACCTTTCAAACAAAAAAAACTAAATTAAAATCGGTTCATTCGTTTAGGCGCTACGATGCCACAGACAGATACACAGATACACAGATACACAGACACACAGATACACACGTCAAACTTATAACACCCCTCTTTTTGGGTCGGGGGTTAAAAATATTATTCAAAATTGTCATTGAAAAACCGTGCCTTTATGAAACAACAATTAATTTTGATCATAAACCCCCCAATTATCTGCTACCCCTCTCGCTTGTGTTGGAGCGCCGCCAACAACGCTTCAATGTGCCCCTAAATGAAAAACTCAATGTTACAATTAAATTACTTAACACTGCAGTGTTTTTAATTCTGTTGTACTGTCAACCCAAATTGAACATGCACACAATCATGAAGATACAGAAGGCTATGAGACATTTGACATTGACTTAAATCGAATTATGTACCTAACTCTTTATTGGTAACTAGCCGATGCCCGCGACTTCGCCCGCGTGGATTTAGGTTTTTCGAAATCCCGTGGGAACACTTTGATTTTCCAGGATAAAATGTAGCCTATGTGCTAATCCAGGATATTATCTTCAGCCAAATTCGTCCTGTAGTTTTTGCGTGAAGGAGTAACAAACACACACACACACACATACAAACTTTCGCCTTAATAATATTAGTGTGATATAATACCAGTGTGATAGTGTGACTAACGTTATTAAACGAAAATAATACTCATAATTAATATTATGTACTAGATGATTTGGGTGGATAAATGAATGAATATATATACTTTTACTGTACACCACAAAATTAATACAGACAAAACACATACAATGCAATACAAAAATATAGGCAGTTACAATTGGCGGCCTTATCGCTACCTAGCGATCCATTCCAGGCAAGCAATATGGTGCAAAGGACATAGCTATAGATATTAGAGGTAACTGCAGTTACAATTTATATTGCGAATTCGGTACTTTCAACAAGCCCTTAGACTTAGAGTATATATAAGTACGGGTTTCCGCAAGAGAAATAACAAACCCAGCTTATTCATTTATACGCTGGTTTCCCGTCTCCGTTGGAGCGGCGCCAGAACAAAGCCTCAGTGTGGCCTAAATGGGAAAATTCGAAGTGTATGTTCCAATTAAACTGCGCTGTAGTGTTTTTCAACTTTGTTGTTCTAACGACCCCTCGTCAGCTGAACTGATATTGACAAAATTTTTCATACAGCTTGCGCCTTATAGACGCATAAACATAGGATACTTTTCATCGCTGCTTTATGATTGAGGAAATATAAAACGGATTTTAACTAAGTTAGTAAGATAATGAATGGAATGCTATTTTTTTTTGTGGAATATGCCACGCAAAATGAGCAGACGGTGACAAGTTTGTTAGTCACTCAATAGATGGGCTCCTCAAATTAGCAGCCGACGAAAGCAGTTACACAAAAATAGGTTGTTATTAACGTCTTTATTCCGTTGGAAATATTCCAAAATTCTACTGAATAAAAAGCAAATCACAATATAAAATCTCATGCAACTTTTATGAAAAAAACATCGTGCATTTACCATATTCAACATATTCCTACGGTAACGTGAACCTTTAAAAACTGGTCAAGTGCGAGTCGGACTCGCAGACGAAGGGTTCCGTACCATCGTACAAGATATTTTTAACCCCCGACCCAAAAAGAGGGGTGTTATAAGTTTGACGTGTGTATCTGTGTATCTGTCTGTGGCATTGTAGCTCCTAAACTAATGAGCCGATTTTAATTTAGTTTTTTTTTTGTTTGAAAGGTGGCTTGATCGAGAGTGTTCTTAGCTATAATCCAAGAAAATAGATTCAGCCGTTTGAAAGTTATCAGCTCTTTTCTAGTTACTGTAAGCTTAACTTGTCGGGGGAGTGTTAAATTTTTAATTTACACTTGTAATATTTTTATGTGCAACACAGCAAATTAATTACAACAGGGTCATCTATATGTGATTTGATAAATTATTTTTTTCGTGAACATACTTTAATTTTGTGTGATATAACCACAAATTCACGGTTTTCGGATTTATTCCTTTATTTGTGCTGTAAGACCCACCTACATACCTGATTTTAGGTCTACGAGAGTATCCTATAGGTGTTCTTGACAGACACGACAGACGGACAGACAGACAACAAAGTGATCCTATAAGGATTCCGGTTTTTCTTTCGAGGTACGGAACCCTGAAAACGGATATTATTCAGGTTTCCTGCGGCGTATTTCAATTAAAAAGATTTTAGGTCACGCCGGGAGGATTCATTAAAATGCAGCTACACTAAAAATATGGTTTAAAATACGACTTCCATTCCGTGCGCGAATACATTTCATAATAATGACCCCTATATTTTTTATTGATGCCAAGTTTTTACTTTATAGTGACTAAATATAAGTGACTTTATAGCAAGTTAAATGGTGGCTAAAGATGAGCATAGAATCATCCAAATCCGGACAAGGTGCGAGTATGACACATAAATGCAATGGATTTCTTTGGGTACATTTACTAGAATTTGATACGTTTTCTGGTACTATTTTGGATAATGACTGCAGATGGCTATCCTGATTTTAACACCAGAGGAATTGTTCATTTTATCTTTTAAGCGGTTTGTTAACCCCCGACTCAAAAAGAGGGGTGTTATAAGTTTGACGTGTGTATCTGTGTATCTGTCTGTGTCATCGGAGCTCTTAAACCAATGAACCGATTTTAATTTAATTTTTTTGTTTGAAAGTTGGCTTGATCGAGAGTGTTCTTAGCTATAATCCAAGAAAATCGGTCCAGCCGTTTGAAAGTTATCAGCTCTTTTCTAGTTACTGTAACCTTCACTTGTCGGGGCTGCTATAAATTTTTAATTTACACTTGTCTAGTCTACAAGACAAGTGGCACAAGCAAATTGAAAACTTTTCGGGGTTAAGTTCCTCCAACTTTCTTCACAAAGTTCATAAAATTGTCAGGCTATTTAGCTCACTTGCCCGAGCTTTGGCCGAGTATCGCGAGTGCAGTTTATTTGTCAAATGGAGCGAGACATCCCCTCCATTGTCGGTGGGGGGGACTGGGCCTCTATTCAGTTGCACCGACTTGATTAATACGGCTGAATGCGCCCGGCGCGGCGCAGGAACGACCCAGTTTTGAGGAAAAATAGTTGGTTATTAAAGTGGGCAGCGGTGTAAGGGCTTGGATAAACAAAGCGCGATAACTGTAGCACTTCAGCAAGTTACATTGAACCCGTATACGAGTTGTAATACAAGGAACTCTATGTGAACAATGTTTAGCTGCCATTGAGCGCTGCTACAGGAATGTCCGTCAGATTATCCGTCACAGATCTTAGAGACTGCTGATATCTATAATGCTTCGAATTTCGAATGTCGATATTGCGCTCCGCAGTTTTACGTGCTTCATACAGTATCTTTTATCACAAATCAATGCATTCAAATGCTTCTTGTTCTCTGTCTTGTCACAGTCATGTGATGTGTGGTAGATGCTTTTGACGATTCAAAAGTACCTAATTTTATTTTATTTTTGTCGCTGCCGTCACACGTTGTGTCTGCCCAGACCTTCAGTGGACGAGATTGCCTAGTATGACGAAATGGGTTGCGGCTTTCGTTTTTTAACGATTCAGTGTGCGGTGGTTGAAAACGAATTGCTTTTCTAGAAGTTCGTTAGGTGAATTTTTTTGAACACACATTTAGCTTCGGGTTAAACGGTGTAAGCCCTAGTTTTGAGTTCGTTGAATTTTTCATTTTCAATTTTGTTTTCACCGACAAATTGTGACGTTGGGGGTTGGTCAGTGAAGACGAGAATAAAGAAAACACGTAGTGGTGGCGGGTAACATTGTCCGTCAGTATTATGTCATGCTTTGAATTATTTATTTAAAAAAATGTAACGCCTTCACAACGTTACAAAATTATGATTTTCTATCAAAGTATGTTTACGTAATCTCATTGGGTGTATCAGCTATATCCACTTGTTATACTTATACTATATTAGCTATACTTTACTTTTCGATCGAATTTTACATCGAATGAACAAAAGTCTTAAAACAAGCAGAACCTAGAATCCCCTTTGTAATGGAATTTAGATTTTTTAGTTCGTTAGTTAAAGAAAACTACTCTGAGTCGCAATTAACTGGAGAGTACTGGTGGCGATAGTAAAAATAACTTAAAAATGTCTTCTAAGAGACGTACTTACTTCGATAATAAGCATTACCATACTGTAGGTATTGTAAGTATTAGCATAGTTATAACGTTGAAGACATTTTCTTCAAGGTTAAGTAATCGGTAATAACAGACTTACCCGTAACCAGGCCTCTGGCAGAACCAGGATCTCGTCAGCTTTGCAGCTTCAAGCAGCACTCCACCAATATCACCGATCCTCATGCCAGGGCAACAGCATTCATCCTCTTCCCCGTCACCCACTAACACAATCCTCGACTCTGACTTCGCCACTTTGCCGTGTTAACAAAGTGGGACATCAATTTTTTTTTTGAAAATTTTCATTTCAATTCTTGCGCACTGAAATCCTTTTTCAATGCAACACGGTTCACTTTTTCGTACATAACACAAAAATTTTCACTTCTGAATTTTTATGGAACTGTTATATTTACGGTCACATACAATTCGGAAAATTTTTAATTATTCACTTTTAAATTGAGTCGGAACTGCTAAATTATTATTGGAACGGTTTTCATATCACTGTATCATCTGGAGAATTTTAATTATTAACAAATACTGTTGAGTTTAAAATTGAACCTACAAATGAATCGGTGAATGGAAAATATTTTATAAGCGGCAACGTTAAGCCTCTTGGTTATTAATTGAAACTGCACAATCGATCGTCTATAATAGTCGTCTATCAAACATAAGCCTTCTCTAATAGGCTCTACTAACGACGTTCAATTTGTAATTCTTATCCAATAAAATAAATGTGATGAAAGATTATGCCAGTAAAGATATACCAACAGAAATAATAAGTCTAACGTTAACAATTCAGAGGAAAAAATATCGTTTGATTTCTACAAAATCTAAAATGAGACCCAGATATCCTGCATAATACAAATAAAAGAATCGTTTTTTCCCGCGACTTCATCCAAGTGCCTTTTTTGTGGATATGGTTGGAATTTTCAAAAGCATTCTTTAAAAAACCTTTGTAAGTTATGAGTTTCTAAAAAAAACTCATCAAAAACAATTTTCCACGGAACTTTCGCTGGAATTTCCTAAGTAAACCACTCGATGTAAAATAAGAAACTAAAAGCAGAACATAATGATAGAGAAACTTAAAGAACAACTCCCAACACATTCGTAATCGTAATAGCTAATCGAGGTCCCAATGAGGCAATAAATGGGGAAACTTCTACAATAATAGAAGAAAGTACAATGACTAGGCACCATAGAACACATTACCATATGAATGGCTGAAATCAAGAACTCAGCACTCATCAATCATGAGCATAATTTTTCTGTTCGTGACTCGCATGAAACAGTGACCAACATAGCGACTCCATTAAAATGATACGCGGAATTTCATGTGCTTTATGCGTATAATGTTATGTGGTTCTGACTTTTGAATAATTACAGACAAGTACGATAATAATCGTCACACTAATATTATAAAAGCGAAAGTTTGTATGTGTGTGTGTGTGTGTATGTTTGTTACTCCTTCACGCAAAAACTACTGGACAGATTGGGCTGAAATTTAGAATGGAGATAGATTGTACTCTGGATTAGCACATAGGCTACTTTTTATCCCGGAAAATCAAAGAGTTCCCACGGGATTTTTAAAAAACTACATCCACGCGAACAAAGTCGCGGGCATCAGCTAGTTGGAAATAAGCCACAACTCTACACAAAAAGTACATTCAAAAACACTTTCACAATTCTTTGTAATTTGGATCTTTATTATAGTCCGGCTATAGATCAAAAGTCCTACAAACGAGTTAAAACTTTCGACGCTCGGACAATCTTGGTATTAAGTAGTTCGGTCAAAATAAATTCGATTGAACTTTGACTATTTTCAGAAAGTTCAGGCTCAAGAATTTTATTTCCTTTGTCCCTGTGATTGTCTTAAGAAGGGTCTCTCCGTCACTCGCTCCATATAAACGTAGTTCGTCTCTCATTGGAATACTAACCAATCATACTCAATAAAATTTTGTAGAAACGTTCCGGGGACTAATATCTATGCCTGTGGTTTTCCATTAAACCACATATTTTATGCCAAATATGGGATTTCCATTAAAATATTCGGTTTCAAAGTTACGCGGTCTTAAAAATTCACATACAAATCTTTGAGCCCCTGTAATTTTAAAAGTACATATTTTTAGAAAAATCTAAAACACCACAGGCACAGATATTAGTTTCTAGAATATGTTTGCAAAATTTCATGGACTTTGGTCGCTTAATATTCAAATAAAAATTGGGACCACGATTGTATGGAGTAAGTGACGGATAGAGCCCCGTTAATTGCCTATCAACGAAAGTTATCATAATCAACAATGGTTGTTATACAGTTTAACAATACCAGTACCTACATTAACTTGAGCCTACTGCTCCTAATTCAAGATAAAGAAATAAAGCTCTTGGGAAATATCCAAATAGTGCCCTAAATTAGATTAAAGTTCGTAAATATTAACGTTTCCGGCGCATGCGATACTATAAAAAAAGGGAACACGAATATCCCATTATAATACGATTATTACTGTTAACTTACATAAATTAATACACGATTAACACAACGGCACGACCCAGATATTATTTAATCACTAATCTGATTAAGATTTATAGATGAGTAGATATAATTTAGTTTTCGAGGATATCCCGTCAAATATAGGTTAAGAAAATGACTTCTTCAGACAGGTAACGGTGCGCCATGATTTCAAACATTGATGTCAGATATTTTTTAACCCCCGACCCAAAAAGAGGGGTGTTATAAGTTTGACGTGTGTATCTGTGTATCTGTGTTTCTGTGTATCTGTGTATCTGTGTATCTGTCTGTGGCATCGTAGCGCCTAAACGAATGAACCGATTTTAATTTACTTTTTTTTGTTAGAAAGGTGGCTTGATCGAGAGTGTTCTTAGCTATAATCCAAAAAAATTGGTTCAGTCGTTTAAAAGTTATCAGCTATTTTCTAGTTTTCTTGTAGAAAAGAAGGTTAGATAACCCTTAGGTTCATAATATTCAAGTGTCAATTGACAAATGTCAAGCTGTCAAGATGGACGTTGCCTAGATATACATAATTATTTATTTGAAAATGATTTGTCGGGGGTGTTGAAAATTTTTAATTTACACTTGTTTAATCACTAATCTGATTTAGATTTATAGATGAGTAGATACAATTTAGTTTTAGAGGATATCCCGTCAAATATAGGTTAAGAAAATGACTTCTTCAGACAGGTGACGGTGCGCCATGATTTCAAACATTGATGAAGGAGGAATCTAGATTTCAAGCATACTAGTAGGTCTCATTTCCTACTAAGGTGCGTAAAACCGAGCCAATATGTGTTCAGTCTCACCAGTCTGTCCGCTAACATGCATTCGTGTCTCACATGCAAGCGCATCAAATGTATAAGCTTGGCCTATCTGGGGTTTTTTATAATATTTTTGGTTTAAGAATACAAATATGTACCAATTTAAATACCAGGGGCAGAAAAAGAGTTGTAATGATAGAAATAGATAGAAGATATATATATACATAAAGACGTAGAAACATTTATGTAAAAAGTGTAAATTAAAAATTTATAACACCCCCTACAAGTGAAGGTTACAGTAACTAGAAAAGAGTAACTTTCAAACGCTGAACCTATTTTCTTGGATTATAGCTAGGAACGCTCTCGATCGGCTCACCTTTTAAACAAAACAAACTAAATTAAAATCGATTCATTAGTTTAGGAGCTACGATGCCACAGACAAATACACACGTCAAACTTAAAACACCCCTTTTTTGGGTCGGGGATTAAAAAAGCTATAGAATAGACAGAACGAAAGTAAGTGCGACCTAGCAAAATATCAGACGGAACCAAGGATTATCTCCAGCGATCATATTGCAGATATGAAAGTTCAGACTTGTATACAGCCCGATAAATCCAGATAAACGTTAGGACGCTTACGAAAGTCTCTCGCTTCACAAGCTTTCATAAACTGCTGAAGGCAATATTGAAGATACAAAGTATACTCTAGTATGTTGCATATAAATATGAATTTTATTCAGCAGCGACAGGTGCAGAGCGTAAATTAAAATTATGGGACAGTAATAAAACGGTATAATATTTCTTGGTGTGATTATCTTTCAATGTCATCATTCACACGAAGGTTCCGATTACTCGATATTGAATGTCTTAGCAGTTGGACCGTTTAGTGCTAATATCAGATGTGTTCTTTCAACATATTATTTTTAACCCCCGACCCAAAAAGAGGGGTGTTATAAGTTTGACGTGTGTATCTGTGTATCTGTGTATCTGTCTGTGGCATCGTAGCGCCTAAACGAATGAACCGATTTCAATTTAGTTTTTTTGTTTGAAAGGTGGCTTGATCGAAAGTGTTCTTAGCTATAATCCATGAAAATCGGTTCAGCCGTTTGAAAGTTATCAGCTATTTTCTAGTTACTGTAAACTTCACTTGTCGGGGGTGTTATAAACTTTTAATTTACACTTGTTATTAATGACAATCGCGACAATCGTTATAATGGTGGTGGTGAATAGCGCATATCAAGCGACTGTGTTGGTTAAGCGACATTGCCCCAAGCTGGTAACTGGATAGGTGACTTTGGAGATCCAGTTTCAGGCATTTTTTCTGTACCTAGGAGGGCACGTTAAGCCGTCCCGTATGCGTTATTTATTACTAACATCGTACTCTTACTCGAGTCGTATGCGAAACCTGTAATCTCACCGCATAACCAAGAAAACACTTGGCACAGACTAAAAATAGTATCGTTGTCACAATTGCCTGTCCAGTCTTCCAAAAAAAGCTTTGTTCCAAAAAAAGATGCCAAATTGAATATAGTTAAGTAATAAGCGACTTAAATATCCACAAACACGAAAAAGTCAAAATAATTTAATTTATAACTGAATATATTATTATGTATACAAGTGTAAATTAAAAATTTATAACACCCCCGACAAGTGAAGGTTACAGTAACTAGAAAAGAGCTGATAACTTTTAAACGGCTGAACCGATTTTCTTGGATTATAGCTAAGAACACTCTCGATCAAGCCACCTTTCAACCAAAAAAAACTAAATTAAAATCGGTTCATTAGTTTAGGCGCTATGGTGCCACAGACAGATACACAGATACACAGACACACAGATACACAGATACACACGTCAAACTTATAACACCCCTTTTTTGGGTCGGGGGTTAAAAAAGACCTGATAATGAATCCTATTAAGAAGCGAAACAAAAAGCGGTACAAAAAGAAAAAGTAAAAAAGAGTCCAAAACACGAATATAGTTTAATCTAGTAGTATTTAAACGATTCGGTGAAATGAGGAAGAGTTCTCAAGGATACTAGAGTTGATTATTGAACCTAAGATTAAACCTGATAAATTAATCGCGTAACTTACGCAACTACTAAGAGAAACATAGTTCCTAAAAGTATTACTTGAAAGCGCAAGAAGTGTCCAAGTGATATAAGAAATGTAGAAATATAACATGGTAAGTCTGAAACACAATACATAATTGAATAGTAAACTATTAAAAATAATGAATAATTAATTAATGAATACAGATGCAATATCGCAACAAGTGAAATATCTGCAAATGACAAAGTAATGACAAGGATAGATAGTGATATATTTTAAACATTAGCTATCAAGATCTTTAAATAACTAGTTTTAAATAACTAATATACATATGTCAACATCATATTATTACCAGGCCCATGTGAACCATGTTTCTTGTTGTACCAGTAGCACGTTTGGTTTGAAGACTTTCAGGCACTGCGGAATTTTGGACGAGAAGATATCACAGAGTTATACGAACACTGACCAGCCGAGTTGGATCTGTCGATTAACCTCTTTATCGAAATTTTCCATACTTAGCTGGATAGATCCCAGATAAATGTTATAGGTATTATTATATTCGCCAACAATTTCAAGCGCTGAGTTCTCAACGATTTCGTGTTTTGCGCAATTCCTTGCTGAAAACCGTCGTCAAGAAGTGGACATATATTTTTTGAGTCACCAACGACAAATTGTACAAGTAAGACTACTACGTTACATGATCCTAAGTCCATATTGCTGGTTCTTCTCGGTAGGAACGGCATTCCGAACCAGTGGTAAATTATTTGACGATTCAAAAGCACTTGTAAAAGTTTATTTGAATAAAAATCTATTCTATGCTATTCCATAGAGAACCACTGCGGTAACTCACAAGTAACTAATGCTCCAAATACTCGTATATCAGCAATAATCACTCCTATATTCTCAAAGGATTGCAGGCTACACAAGTAATAACACTTGCTTAACTCTGGCTACACTCCAAGTGACAGAAGTGAAACGGGGAAGCGGTGCCAAGGTCGTTATTGATTATGTCAGTGTATATGTCAGCTGATACCTACCGTACTGCAGATATTTTAATGTTTACTTATTTCGCAATGTTTGTTTTGTGAAACCCGTTCACGTACTCAATGTTTTGTGTTGAGTAATTAATTTAGAGGCTGCTTTCAAAATATGTATTATGAAGTACATGTATAGTCAAGGTAGGTATCATTATAAGTCGAGTTTAAAATTGAAAAGCGACATAAATGTGATTATTGATTGGCAGACTATGAACTTTTCTGATCATCTGACTAGTCGAGCTGACCAGTAAACTCCACTAGCTCATTGTGCAATGTACGATCAGTATTAGCTTGAAGTATCCGACATAAAGAAGCGATCTCGCAGCCTAGTAGGTTCAGGTGTTCCCTGTATCGTTCATATTCGGTTGAATTGCAACTTTGCACAGTTGTTGTTAACATTTGCGTGTGGTTTCTGACTTAGAACCGTCTACGCGCGATTCGCATTGCAACGCATGCCGGACTTTAGCTAAATTACTAGCCGATGCCCGCGACTTCGCCCACGTGGATTTAGGACACACACACACACACATGCACACATACACACACACACACAAAACTTTCGCCTTTATAATATTAGTGTGATGTGATAGTGTGATTAGTGTGATTATAAATCCTAAGACTTAAATTTCAAAGGTTTATAAACGCCTTCATAATAAATCAAGGCCACTTATATATTATTTCTCGCTCCTATTTGGAATTATACTCCTCTAGTCACGTGCGACGAGCTAGTTTCTACGAGAAGGAGCGATTTTCATAGCATAAAGTCACGTTTGTACCAGAAGTGGAAATAGTTAATTGGAACAGTTGATATGTTGAAAATTATTTCTCTGTTTCTGATGTCCCAATATATTCAAACGAAGACGTGAAGGGCGATAAAAATAACTAAGCCATTTTCAGTTTAAGTTTTAGGTACTTACCTACCTAGTAGTTTTATTTCATAGCTTGAATGGTCTCAATGAGCGAGACTAGAGGAAAATCTATTAATAATGTAGGTACAGACCTTTGCGGATTCAAATGAGCTTGTTAAATCTATTTTAATAAAGTGGTTATGTTTATTTTCAGTTGCAGGTAGGTATTCCATATTATTAATATTATATTACCTGTATTGAATATTATAAATTCGACAGTGTCTATCACATTTTCACGTCGCTACCGTTTATGGTTCACGAGGTACAGCCCGCTGACAGACAGACAGACGGACGGACGGACGGACAGACGGATGGAGTTTTAGTATTAGGATCCCGTTGCGTTGGCACTTCGGATAAGGAACCCTAAAAAGAGGTCATACGCAACAGTGTTAAAAATTAATACTTTACGTACATTTTATCGCTTTTTGTTAATAACTTGTAGCACGCGCAATCAAACAACACAAACCGATACGTGCCGATACTGGCCGGAGATGTCGCCGACTTACACTGCGCGGGCGCAATCGAATATCTACTTAATTAAAACAGCTCTAAAACATAAAATCAAATAACCGTATGTTTATTACTTCAAAGGAATCTGTAATGAAAACTTTAAGGTTGTATTTAAAATGTTGATTTATTTATTGTTTCGAAAGGGAAATACCAGCCTAATATAATGTTTGGGGTTCGGTAAATATTTTTAAAGGCCACCAAAGTTTTCCTGTTTCCTGAGCTAGCTCGCACAGTGAATGAAAATCGCACGATTTTTTTTTTCGCAATTCTGTAAGGTCTACCCCCACACAGCGATTTTTACTCACGCGATTTTAATTCGCGCGATTTATTTTGCGCGTACCTACGGAATATACTGCACTTTACATACAACTCCATACTGCACAAAATATTCGCGCGAATCTACATAATGACGCGTGTTTGTAACAAATCACAGATTTATTTCCCCGCGCGAATTTTGAAGCGCACTGCGGGCATCTCCATATGATTGCAAAATCGCACGGTTTTTATTCGCTGTGCGGGCTAGCTCTAATACTTACTTGCAATCATAATATGGAGAAATCTTAGCATACTCGTAGATTCCAAAAAAATAAAGCCGAGGTTTTCCTCTTAAATAATAGGTACCCGAGACTGTAATTATCATAAATGTCTGATAAAACCTTATCACATTCAATATTACCTCCAACATTAAACTATCACGGCGCCAATAAATGTTTTAAACGACTTTTCCACTTAGAAGGTTAATGTCTTTGCCGTTATCACCCTATTTTCTGGTATATAATGTTATTTTATTTTCGTATCCCACGCAAAGGTAGCTTATGGTTCATAGCTATCATCGGGTGACCAGATATTATGATTAATCTTAACATGACAGGATTCGGTCCTATATTATTGATATTTGGGAACATTATGGAGAACTCTCAGAGAACTCTCTCATGAGGAAACCTTTAAGTATTTACCTACGTTTTAAATTGCGCGGACACACAAGATCAAGGTTTTTAACCCCCGACCCAAAAAGAGGGGTGTTATAAGTTTGACGTGTGTATCTGTCTGTGGCGTCGTAGCTCCTAAAGTAATGAACCGATTTCAATTTAGTTTTTTTTTTGAAAGGTGGCTTGATCGAGAGTGTTCTTAGCTATAATCCAAGAAAATCGGTTCAGCCGTTTGAAAGTTATCAGCTCTTTTCTAGTTACTGTAACCTTCGCTTGTCGGGGGTGTTATAAATTTTTAATTTACACTTGTGTGAGGACTTTTCAATTTTAGTTGCAAGTATGGTAGCCCTAGTCAAATAAGGCCTTGATCTCATTCCGCTATATCGTTTCAATAACAACGGAGAACAAATTAATAAATAGGTAGGTATCTTGTTTACGATCTTTAATGTAACGAAATAGTATCTCGCTCTATATTCATTTTGTTATGATAAAACGGCTGCAGGTTTCAGTCAATGTAAACCAAGCACTTGAGAAGTATTTATTTTTTTATTTTTTCAATTTTTTAACATAGGTTCATAAGCAATTTATAAAAAGTTTTCAAAAAAGCTCCCAGCTGAGGTTTGCTTCATCTTTTTCATCCCGTATATTAAAAATTCAAAAATTTAAAATATTTTTATTCAATTAGACTTTTACAAGTTCTTTTGAATCGTCAAAAGCATCTACCACTGGTTCGGAATGCCTTTCCTACCGAGAAGAACCAGCAAGAAGCTCGGCGGTTGCTCTTTTCAAAGATTTGATATACAATATTATGCCATGTATAAAAGCAATTGAAGTCCCGCGCATTGCTGGAGCGAACTGCAGGTCAAATCCACGCTCTTTTATCGTTAAAGAAATTATTTTCTTAAAAGTTGCGTGTTGATGAATTGTATAATATTGAAAACCATACGCCGTGGGAGAGACGACATAATGGTACGATAAAAATATACTAATTTCCCTTTTACTTTCTAAAGTTTATACTTAATATTATGATATTATACTCGTAGTTATTATTGATTTGATCGCTTTTCGATTATAGTTACTCTTATGCTAGTCATTAGGGTTGGGCACACATTGTTGCTAATTCTGTTGTACACAATGTCTAATCTCTATATTCCTCTTACATGCCACGCGACCATGTTCCTGATCTTACCCATAAAGGCTAAACCACTCACCAAAAACGTCCATTAAATTTTTACAATAACATAATAAATACTGTTCATTCATACCCAACCATTTTACACCTCAGTTCAAAAGCCTAACAAAAAGGCTGGGCATTTTCCAACCGTAGATAACGACAATGGCTTGTGGAGGCAATCGGACCGTTTCGCCTTCCGTTGACGGTGAATTCCGATGCCATGGGGGCGATAAGGCTCTTGCCACTCGCTTTCCAATTGTTTACAGAACGTGCCTTTATGAATTTCGTCTTTTGTGATAACGTACTAGTATAAATACACCGCTAATATTGGTTCTGTTACATTAAACGTGAGAGAATCGTTTTAGGAAGAAGCAGAAACGCCTATTTTTAACCCCCGACCCAAAAAGAGGGGTGTTTTAAGTTTGACGTGTGTATCTGTCTGTGGCATCGTAGCTCCTAAACGAATGAACCGATTTTAATTTAGTTTTTTTGTTTGAAAGGTGGCTGTGATCGAGAGTGTTCTTAGCTATAATCCAAGAAAATCGGTTCAGCCGTTTAAAAGTTATCAGCTCTTTTCGAGTTACTGTAACCTTCACTTCTCGGGGGTGCTATAAATTTTTAATTTACACTTGTTATTAATTTTATTTTCGATGCCACGAGTAGGTGAAACTTGGCTCTCCCAACACCAGAAAGAATGGTGTGCTAATGAGGAAGTTTATGTAATATCTAACAATGGATAAATAAATGCTAATAAAGAAGAACAAAATCGAGTTAGGTATGTTTTAACAAAAAAATAGATTTGCGGAAATTATAGCTACTTATTTATATGATTAAGTCTCTTATTGGTTAGTTAGACCCTGAAACAATGCAGTTTAGGTATGCAAGTACGCTAAAGCAGGTGGCACCTATGCTACACCACGCAATGCATTTATATAGCATCAGTTCATTTTCCCACACTTACCAGCTGTGTTCTTCGAGTTAACCCATCTAAATTCCATTGTGGAAAAAATTACCACATTCTCTCCATAACATAACATTATTTGTGTTGAATAACTAACGATCTAATAAAATATTTAAGACCAACATCCCCTTTTACGATGACGACTAAAATAAGGAATTATGAAGTGTTTAAAGATCTCGTTTATTGAATTAATGTCGTAAAGAAAAATTTCAAGGAATTATTAGTTCTAGAATAACACTAGAAGTTACTTCATTCCATTTTATGAGAAACGATTCCATCGCTATGAAAACCATATTATACTATCAGAATGCTTAAGTGGCAGTGTCCAACGGCCCAACGGCCACCACTCCAACGACAACATTGGAGTGATGGCCGTTGGAGTCGAATAGTCCTAGAGTGGAGACCGCGTAGTAGAATTGAATATAATATGAAGAAGGTGACGAGAAGCAACTAGGTAAGGAAGGCTGATAGGATAGGATGTAATCGCGAAGGCATATGTTCAATAGTGGATGTAAGCAGGTTGATATGATGATGAACCATGTCAAGCTCAATAAAACCTTAACATCAAACTCACCTCTTCGGGACAAGAAAGTTATAGTCAATCAGAGCGCATCGTCTACGCATTATACCTACGCACGCGAAACGTATCGGGTTGCGCACACGCAGAGAAAACGGCGATATTGACGTTAATATTAACAGGGCTCTCTCCGTCACTCGCTTCATACAATCGTAGTTCCAATTTCATTTGAATATTAAGCAACCAAAGTCCATGAAATTTTGCAGACATATTCTAGAAACTAATATCTGTGTCTGTGGTGTTTTACATTTTTCTAAAAATATGTAGTTTTAAAATTACAGGGTCTCAAAGATTTGTGTGTAAATTTTTAAGACCGCGTAACTTTGAAACCGAATATTTTAACAGAAATCTGGAAAACCACAGACATAGATATAAGTTTCTAGAATATGTCTGCAAAATTTCATGGACTTTGGTTGCTTAATATTCAAATGAAATTGGAACTACGTTTGTATGAAGCGAGTGTCGGAGAGACCCCTCTTAATCAAGATTAGTTACGAGACTAAAAACTAACCATGGACGTTAATTATAGTCACTTTTAGCGCGGTTAATGATGTGAGAACACAATGTAAATGAGTTGTTTTGGAATTTAGACTATCTGAGTGGCATTTATAAATGTATAAACTGGTTGTACTGCATCACAATGTGGTTTAACCGACTAGTTTCGAATCCATCAAGGGATCTTAGGGCTTTTACACGATATCACTAGCCATATTATAAATGCGAAAGAGTGTTTGTATGTTGGTTCATTAGTAAGGACGAACCACAAGGTTTGTCCTTCAATCACGTCGCAACGGATCGATGTGATTTTGTGCATGGGTATAGTTAAAGATCTGAAGAGTGATAGAGGCTAATTTTTATTCCGGAAAATCAAAGAGTTCCCACGGGATTTTCAAAAACTTAAATCCACGTGGACGAAGTCACGGTCATAGCTAGAGGTTTATTAACCCCCGACCCAAAAAGAGGGGTGTTATAAGTTTGACGTGTGTATCTGTCTGTGTAGTTCCGTAGTTCCTAAACTAATGAACCGGTTTTAATTTAGTTTTTTTTGTTTGAAAGGTGGCTTGATCGAGAGTGTTCTTAGCTATAATCCAAGAAAATCGGTTCAGCCATTCGAAAGTTATCAGCTCTTTTCTAGTTACTGTAACCTTCACTTGTCGGGAGTGTTATAAATTTTTAATTTACACTTGTATTACGATTGGGTTGAAACTTTGTTTATATACATAGTTTGTCTGTATGAAGCTATTTCGTCAAGGTATACATATGACGACGCTTTATACTAATTAGGTTTAGCAAACCATTTCCTATTCCAAGCAAATCCGAGTTCAACGTGGAATCCAATACAAGCGCGATTGCATAATCGAATTAGACCTATTAATTTCACCCAATACCCCACATACAGGTATTACGGAACACAGCGAGCATACTAATAACACGAGACAATGGAACCTATTAGCGACATGTGTCGTTATCTCTGACACTGAACTAATAATATCCTACTCTTGAAAGTGATTGCGATTACCATTTCGATTCCTTAGTATTTCCATTTTCTATATTATGATACGAGTGTGATTGTGATTAAAACGGTATTTCTAACTTTTTAGAGTGTCGTGTGCTACTCATAAAAGATAATATAATTATTTCCATCAAAAATGTTAAGAGGGGTCTCTCCGTCACTCGCTCCATACAGACATAGTTCCAATTTCATTTGAATACCAAGCAACCAAAGTCCATGAAATTTTGCAGACATATTCTAGAAACTAATATCTATGCCTGTGGTTTCCAGATTTCTGTTAAAATATTCGGTTTCAAAGTTACGCGGTCTTAAAAATTCACATACAAATCTTTGAGTTTCTGTAATTTTGAAACTACATATTTTTAGAAAAATCTAAAACACCACAGCCACAGATACCTATTAGTTTCTAGAATATGTCTGCAAAATTTCATGGAGTAAGTGACGGAGAGAGCCCTGTTAAGTAAGTACTAGATGATGCCCGTAATTTCGTTCGCATGGATTTAGTTTTTATATGTAAGTACAATAGAATTTCACTTTTTAAAGTAAATAGTAAAAATAACCTCACAAATCCACCGCACCGAATACGGTATCTTGGTCACTGGATTTAGCAACTTCCCTATCGGTTGTTATGCAAAATTGGCCGGCTTACATCATAAACAATAGACAATAAGTCGACTCGATCTCTTTATGTGTAACTGTGCAACACCCAATTCCCAGTAACACCGGCCTCACACGACTGTTACGTGAACGACGGGGCTATTCATTATGTGTATGGAGAGACAATGGATGAAGGAGTTGTGAACGTGTGAATAGGTCATAAGATTATAGCCGGATCACCTGGACCGAAATTGTCTGAAATTGGTATAGGAAAGCGTTTATGTCAGTCTAGGAACTGGGAAGAGAATAGAAACGAAGCAATAGGGCCTTTAACGGAAATGAAATGTAATGTAAATGTTCCACCGTAGCGCCTAAGCTACTGGGCCGATTTTGATGAATGAGGTGTCAATTGATTCGTCGTAAAGGTCCGGGCGACATAGACTACATTTGATACTAAAAAAAAATTGGTTGTCTGTAAAGTCGGTTTACTGAAGATAGTTGAACGTGACAACAAAGGCCGATTGTGCTTCTTTGTCGCTCGTTCCGCGCTCTCGCTTGCACTTCAAGCCTTACATGGAACGCCTCAGAGCGAGGTAACGCCGCATGAGTCATGTTTTTTCGTGCGTGCAGCCGGCTCTATCGAATTATAAGACGTTGTCACGTCAAAATGATCTAACGGATGACCTACATAAAAAAAAGTGGAGATCTTCAAAATTTTTTTGCTATTGTATCGAGTGGAATGTCAAATGAAAGAAGAGAAAATTCTGAGTTCATAAATATAAATGTATTACAATATTAAAATGTACCAAGCGCCATAAAAATAATTTTAGTATAATATTTCAGCGTTTATTAAGACGATCGTAATCGGGTTTTAGTTTTCAACTTTATACAAGTTTTCTAACTATCGTAAACTGTGGCTTTGACCATTGAATAGGAAAATTAGGAACCAACGAATCATTCGCTTTCGTCCATAACGACCTCATGTTATGGCAGCTAAAATAGTTACTAATTAACCCAAATCTGTGGATGTTGGTGCTTCCTAACGCAGTTTCGGTCCTTTCGTGTGATAATTACGCATTAACGAGACAATGTGTTGAAAAGTCACTGTCGATGTGTTATTTTTTATCGATTTTCGATTATAAAATAATATGAGAATGAAACCTAATATATTTATTTTTACTTTTATTTATCTATATTTTATCTTAATATACAGGACAATAATTATTAAAGCATACACTTTTACATAAGTAATTAAATTTTATCATCCACACAATTCACGAAAGTGGAACACATTTAAGAAACTGGTAATAAAAGTTGCCTATAAACTTAATACAATATAGTTGTCACCATTTGTATTAATTAATTTACTTTTTACAAATTGAAAAAAAAAATGGCGACTACAAACGAAGACATAAATATAGTCCGTAACAAGTGTAAATTAAAAATTTATAACACCCCCGACGATCCAAAGTATTTGAGTTTTCCAAAACATCATTTTCAAATAAATAATTATGTATTTAAGCAACGGCTATCTTGACAGCTTGACATTTGTCTATTGACATAATATTATGAACCTAACGGTTATCTAACCTTCTTTTCTACAAGAAAATTAGAAAAGAGCTGATAACTCTTAAACGGCTGAACCAATTTTTTTAGATTATACTTAGCTAAGAACACTCTCGATCAAGCCACCTTTCAAACAAAAAAAACTACATTAAAATCGGTTCATTCGTTTAGGCGCTACGATGCCACAGAAAGATACACAGATACACAGATACACAGACACACAAATACACAGATACACACGTCAAACTTATAACACCCCTCTTTTTGGGTCGGGGGTTAAAAAATGACTTCACACGCCCCATTATCCGCCAACTGTCATTTCAAAAGTACGGTTCACTTTTGACATGAAATTTGACACATAAAGTTAAAATGGCGCGTGAGTAGTTAAATACGCGTTATACGCCACACTGGACAGCAAATAAACCGGGCCACCCGCTACCTTGGAAGTTGGAACTCTTTGTCGATTTTCTCAAAAAGTATAAAGCTTGCAACTGTCAAAGCTGTACCTACAGAAAGTGCGTGTCATGAAGATTACAATTGTAAATTAAAAATTTATAACACCCCCGACAAGTGAATGAAGGTTACCTTAACTAGAAAAGAGCTGATAACTTTCAAACGGCTGAACCGATTTTCTTGGATTGTAGCTAAGAACAGTCTCGATCAAGCCACCTTTCCAAAAAAAAAAACTAAATTAAAATCGGTTCATTAGTTTAGGAGCTACGATACCACAGACTGATACACAGATACACACGTCAAACTTATAACACCCCTCTTTTTGGGTCGGGGCTAAAAATGAATGCGAACTCATTAAGATTAATCAAATTATTAAGTGTTTATTATACTATATTCAGACGTTGGCAATTGGAAGACATGTCCAGCCTCCAAGCCTGATGCATTTCATGAAGTCGGTAGGTAAGCGTTTTATAATCAGACCGGAAAACTCGAAGGACCATTATACTCGTAAACAATGATCGGTGAAACCAGTATCCAACACGTACCTACCTACCTACTCGTCGCATCGCGGAACCAGTCTCGAACGCGAGGTCGACTTAGGTCACATGACAATGACCTTCTGTAGGTTAATGGAAGGAATATACGAGATAAAGTATTGATGATAATTCCGTTTCATATATTCTGTTTCAAAATGATTGCTTTGTTGATCTAGTGGTTAGCTCGTTCGACTGCGGATGACGATGTCCCAGAATTGATTCCTGGACCGGGTCAAAAATAGGCAACTAGCATTAGGCTTTTCCGGTTGGCTAATCTATGTGTGTGTGTGTGAATTCGGTTAAAAAATCAGACATTTTCAATTACATAATAAACTTCGTTTAAAAAACTTTAACCAAGCTCTTTGATTTTTTTTAAATGTTTTTATCCATAAGTTAGCCTTTAACTGCGATCCCATTCGGTGTTATGTGATATTGATCATGCAGTCTGAAATGAAAGTGGGCCAAACTGGAAGGGGTATGCCTTTCCTCAATCCTCATATCCAGACTAGAAAAACTACAGGTCTGTGTAAATATATGCCTTTAAATATCTAAGGCGTCAATGGCACTAAAAAAAATATTCTAAAGTTTTGAGTTTAGAGTACAGCATTCCGGCACAAATCTTGAACAAGTTTAAATTAAAAATGTATAACAGCCCCGACAAGGGAAGGTTACAGTAACTAGAAAAGAGCTGATAACTTCCAAACGGCTGAACCGATTTTCTTGAATTATAGCTAAGAACACTCTCGATCAAGCCACCTTTAAAACAAAAAAAAAAAACAAAATTAAAATCAGTTCATTAGTTTAGGACTACGATGCCACAGACAGATACACAGATACACACATCAAACTTATAACACCCCTCTTTTTGGGTCGGGGGTTAGTGATCAAAGTCAAATATGCCAAATAGTTGATTATTATTTGACCGTCGCAGTCAATTACTTTTGAGAGTGTGGAGTATAGAGCTATCCAAACCATCGCATAAAATATTACCTACAATAACCGTAGAACCCTGAACTCAAAATCATCCGTACTAATATTATAAATGCGAAAGTGTGTGTCTGTCTGCTACCTTTTCACGGCTCAACAGTTTATCTGAAAAAATTTGGTACGGAGTTCGGGTATCCTGGGGACGGACATAGGCTACTTTTTATCCCGGAAAATTAAGGAGTTCCCACGGGATTTCTAAAAACCCATCCGTTTAACCGATTTGTATGAACAGTTCCCACGGGATCTTTAAAAACCTAAATCCACGCGGACGACGTCGCGGGCATCCTCTAGTTTTAGAATAAAATTATGAACGACGAAACTGGGAAAATAGGCCAACGTTATAATACAGGAACTAGCAATTTTAAGACAAAGGGCACAATTCCCGGGCGTTGCTAGTTAGAAACTGTATCCCACAAAAACTAGCGCCGAGGAAATATTATCCGTAACTATGTACAGTCAGCATCAATAACTAGCTATCTTCATATAGTCGAATCACCGTACACTGTCTGTAAGGCCGCGGGTACACCAGTGATTTTTACTCACGTAAGTAGCTTACATGATTAACTTTAATCAGTTAGCTTTGTTGTCAATTAATTACGTAAGCTACTTAGGTACTTGAGTTAAGGTGCCGCGACGCACGTACGTCACTGCCGCGCGGCGCGGCTGGAGAGAATACCGTGCGGGGCGCTGACGCGACGCGCAGTTCAGCTGCAGTTCAGTTCAAGTGCGTGGGCACCTTTAAACTTACTGTTGTAATCTCGGCCTTATGTTAGGTTTAGGTCCTACGTAGAGAGCCTTACTTCTTAAGTCACAATCGATGCAAAGTTTTCAGTAAAGTCAAGTATAAGTTTCGTTTATGACAACAAGCTTAGATACACCTGGCGTCCTAAGTGAATATAAAGTTATTGTCTCATTCCTCGTAACTACCCAAGTTTGAAACCTAACGTTAACCTAAACTTATATGTTAATTATTTTTGTGTTAACATAATAAAGGCTGGAATTTAGGATTGCATGGACCATTAAAATTAGGTCCCTCACCCTCCCCTGCTTCCCTTGAGTGGTAAATCTGAAAATCCTTTTGGTAGTGAGGATCTACGTTAAATACAGAAAACCTACATAGATACATGAAAAGTCGCAATTTTCTTGATCCAGTTTAAGCTGTACATTGATGTCAGTCAGTCAAAATCTAATTACCTACCCCTTTCCGCCCCACTACTGAGTACGGGTCTCCCCTCAGAATGAAAAGGGTTTAGGCCATAGTCTGCCACGCTGGCCCAATGCGGATTGGTAGACTTCACACACCGTTGAAAACAGGACTTTCCTTCACCGTTAAAGGAAGTGATATTTAATTGGTTGAAACACACGTAACTGAAAAGTTAGTGGTGCGTGCAAGGGATCGAACCTCAGATTAGGAGGCGGACGTTCTAACCACTAGGCTATCACAGCTTCAATACTTTATTAAAATTTATTTGACGCTAACTGTACTAAGAGCCTAGAGGCGACATGTTTCCAAGGATATTTTTTGCGAGACATGCTCGCGTGGGTAAACATAAAACACACTTTGTTTCAAACACGCGGACGGAGCGGTATTATGAAAACACGGGCTTTGCGAGTTACGGACGTAATAACTAGCAGATACCGACGATTTGTTGTTATGACAACTAGTTACTTACGAACGAGTAGGTACTGTTTAGCTACTTTACGGAAAATCGAGTGGTTTATTTCAAAAGATTTCCAAAGATATAGAATACGCGTAAACACAAAATAACTAGTATTATAATAACTTGAAAAACGTATTTTCACTAGAAAAGACTTCATATACATTTTTGACTAGAAATACGATATCTGTATAAGTACCTATATAAAAGGAAAAGCTGACTGAATGACTGATCTATCAACGCACAGCTCAAACTACTGGACTGATCAGGCAGTTTGGCATGCAGTTAGCTATTATGACGTAGATATTCTCTAAGAAAGGATTTCTGAAAATTCAATCCCTAAAGGGGTAAAGTGTAGTCCACGCGGACAAAACCCTGTTTTAAGTAGGTATCCTATAGTTACTCCTACAATAAATTACTTAGTAGGTTATAACGAATAGTTGAAGAAATTCCAAGTTGAAATTGATCGGATGGAACCGAATAAAACGCAAGAGCGCAAGAGAACGTAAAAGTACGCATATTTTATAGGACGCGGCGAAAATCTCTGGATCTAGTTTATTTTACCAGTTTTTAAAGGCTTGGTTTTAACCAAATTTGGAAGTATTTTGACTGTCAACGATCACTTTTAATTAGTATTTACTCTAGAACTTAATTTGACCAAGCTGTTCCTTACACACTGACTGATATTTTATGAAACTTCCGTACTGCAATAGCGAATAATCGTAATAGTTAAGAGGAAAAGTAATTTCACTTTCAACGCCCAAGGGCCATAAAAAAAATCAGCACCAGGTACTACCTATAATTGCAGTGTTTATTTACACTATTTTTCCCGATGTCTGAACGATCTCGGGCAGTGAAAGTGAGTACTACATCTGGTTGTTACGTAACGTAGCAAATCGGCCATTGTCCGTTCAATAGACATTTCAACACCAAGGAATTATTGTCGAACGGCTTTCAGATGCTTACATCAGAATTCTGCCCTTAGGAAGCACAGTACAATTTTGCAGGACAAACAAGGAACGATGCCACGGATAAATACTTGAAGAAAGGAAATTGTATCTTTAAAATAAATTATATTGCCGAGAGTCCATCTGAAGACGCTCTGGAATCTCAGTGTAACGTGCTTAGAACATGTTTTAGAAGGTTTGTATGGTGGTAGTGTGTATATCTTACTTGGTTACTTACTTTTCTTGTATAGGTAACAGGAAGGCCGTCCGCCTCATATAAAAGGAAAAGGTGACTGACTGATCATCAACGCACAGCTCAAACTACTGGAGAATCGGGCTGAAATTGGGCACGCAAATAGCTATTATGATGAAGACATCCGCTAAGAAAGGATTTTTGAAAATTAAACCCCTACGAGGGTAAAATCGGGGTTTGAAAGTGTAGTCACGCGGACGAAGTTGCGGGCATAAACTGGTATAATATACAGGCATTAAAAGCATTTTAAAGGCTCACGTTTCACACTTAACTTGAATATAATTCTCAAGCGCAGACAATAGACCGCGATGCGACGCTCAAGCCCTGAACGATGGCAGCCATCAACGAGGCCTTTATGAACATCGGTTCACAACAATGAGCAAGTGAACTGAACGAGTGCAGCACTTAACGTTGAAATGCACGGTAAAAACTTGTATCCATCCTAATATTATAAACTAGTTGATACCCGCGACTTCGTTCACGTGGATGTAGGTTTTTTAAAATTCCCGTGGGAACTCTTTGATTTTCCGGGATAAAAAGTAGCCTATGTGCTAATCCAGGGTATAATCTATCTCCAGTCTCAGCCCAATTCGTCTAGTAGTTTTTGCGTGAGGGAGTAACAAACATACACACACACACACACACACACACATACAAACTTTCTCCTTTATAATATTAGTGTGATGCGAAAGTGTGTCTGTCTGTCTGCTACGTTTTCACGGCCCAACCGCTGAACCGATTTTAATGAAACTTTGTACAGTCATGGGATACATCCCGGGAAAGGACTACTTTTGTATCCCGGAAAATCAAAGAGTTCCTGCAGGATTTAAAAAAACCGAAATCCACGCGGGCAAAGCCGCGGGCATCCTCTAGTTAAATATAAGTTTATTATAATCCTCAACTTTTAAAACTACCCAATTATGAAAAATTGGCACTGGCAGGCGTCAAACGCTACCTACATTTGACGTTAGGTAGGCTATGACACGACTAGGTATCTTTGATTTCACGCAAAGACATTTTAGACCTAAGAATTATTATTTCCTCATCCATGATTTCACGTCACCCCTAGCCATATTTGACATGTTATGTCGATTACGAATCAAACCGAAACCTCACTCTAGTTCACTCTGACGTCATGATCAAATCTCTCGCTAGTACCTTCAGGAGAAAAATGTCTAGCTGTGGAAGTCCATCGGTAGATACGACGAAGACGTTGACCTTTCGACGATTTATACTTTGGCATACCAAGGAAGTGCACTTTGTAACAAATTGCTCACTAAAAACTTGAATTGTGTTGCGAAATGGGTACAATTCCTACTGTTTTATATTCCTGCTATGTCAGTGTACCGTTTTTACGTTTGTCACACTTGAGGCTCTGGTCAAACTCATCACGACGCGGCGGCATGGCAATACCAGGGCTAGACACCACACTGACCGCATGATTAGCTCCATCCATCATCCATCATCCATCCATCAGCCTGTAAGCGTCCACTGCTGGACATAGGCCTTTCCAAGAGCGCGCCACCAAACACGGTCCTCCGCCTTCCTCATCCACCCGCTCTCCGCCACCTTCTTCAGGTTATCGGTCCAGCGGGCTGGAGGTCGTCCTACACAGCGCTTACCGGTACGCGGTCTCCACTCCAGAACACGTCTGCCCCAACGGCCGTCGGTTCTGCGACAGACATGGCCTGCCCATTGCCACTTCAGCTTGCTAATCCTTTGAGCTATGTCGGTCGCTTTTGTTCTCCTGCGAATTTCCTCGTTCCGGATTTTATCCCTGAGAGTAATACCCAACATAGCTCGCTCCATAGCGCGCTGAGCGACTTTTATTTTGTGGACGAGGCCAACTGTCAGTGTCCACGTTTCAGTTCCATACGTCATCACAGGTAGGACACACTCATTAAAGACCTTAGTCTTAAGGCTTTGCGGTATCGACGATTCGAAGACCTGACGTAGCTTTGAAAATGCTGCCCAGCCCAGCTGGATTCTTCTGTCAGCCTCCTTGTCGAAGTTGTTTCTACCGAATTTTATAATCTGGCCGAGGTAGTTATATTCCTGAACAACTTCGATGCTGACATTGCCGACGGTGACGGGTCTTGAGGTAACGTGTTCGTTAAACATGACTTTCGTTTTGTCTATATTCATCTCAAGACCTACTCGTCTGGAAGAATAGCTAAGCTCGATCAGCATTTCCTCAAGGTGTTGCAGCGATTCAGCCAGTATGACTATGTCATCCGCAAATCGCAAGTGTGAGATATTTTCGCCATTCACGTTTATGCCTCGACCATTCCAGTCCAATACCTTAAACACGTCTTCTAAAGCGAAGGTGAAAAGTTTTAGTTTTTAAAAGATTAGCTCCAAGAGAGTATAATAAAATAATTGTAAGAAGCACGCTCGAATTATATTACGTAAGTAACACTACTGTATTTACCCTCAACATAATAGTATCGTATGCTTGATAAGGTAGATTGTTCCTAGCGTGTTAATTTGTGATTTTCAATATGAAACAGTTAAACGATTTATATTATAAATGAAATGGAACGCTACTAGAAATAGCACGAGACTGTTGTAGGATGACTCTTGCCCTACTATTGCGCTCTACAGTCCTTTTTTATTTTACTCAGATACAAGTTAGTCCTTGACTGCAATCTCACCTGGTGATAAGTGATGATGCAGTCTAAGATGGAATCGGGCTAGCCTGGAAGGTGTAAGGCAGTTTTTATTAAACCCATACCCCTTTGGTTTCTACACGGCATCGTTCCTGAACGCTTAATCACGGCTTCCTAAAGGTACTCTCACACAGTTTCTTACATGTATGTTTTAGGCACACGTTGGAGACATTGCGCTGCCGTTGCGCGTCATATTTGCCCCGGCCTTTAAGGACTTTATACAGTACCGTCTGACTGAAATTTACGCGAGACACGTAATGAATGATAAAATATACGTAACTCGATGAAAGTTGGATGTCGGAGTAAGTTTTTTATTTTTCAAAGAGGCGGGAACGCGCGCGTTCTTTATTCATGTTGTGTTGTGTAAGCGCAAAGTGAACAAAAAGTGCTTAAATAAACAGTTTAGGCGCTTTTTGAACTTTTTGTTGGTCGGGTACAACAATGTTTTCGTATGTACAATGGTATTACACGTACTGTGTGAATGGACTAAGGTTGGAAGGAAAGGACTATAGGTTGACATGGCATCGGGGTATGAGGCGCGGGGACGCCCCGCACACCCGCTCGTCACCCGCGCTAGGGGCTGTGTGGGTGTGGAGGGTGCCCCCACCCCGATTGCCATCTCGACCTGTCGCGTACTAGACCAGTATGATAACATATTTACTGCCTTTGTATTGAAAATACTTAGTGATTCTTTCCACTATGTTTCCTGCCCGGCTAGCATGGGCAGTAGATAAAAATTATATCCCCCGATTATATCCACTGATGTCAAAGAAATCAGTGGATATAATCGGGGATATAATTTTTATCTACTGCCCATGCTAGCCGGGCTGGGGCTGTAAATTGACAGTTATTTTAACATTGCGTTAAATGTAGTATTTGAAGAACAAATAGATTTAAAGCTAACATAAATACCTTCTAGTATAAGAATGTGTATTTTTCACATAAGGTGCTAATCAGAGTATAAAAACGTCGTACTACTTACTACACAGAGTAGAAAGCTGTGTTAAATCAAGCATAAGTATTCCGCTTAAGTATAAGTATTCACTCATTAAATATTAATATAAGCAATGCTATTTGCTGATGACCACTATATCACTTACCACTCTCAATTAGGACATGATGTAGATATATAATATAGTATAGCTACAACTTACTTGTGTTGATACAAACATGTTTTAAAACTAACAAGTGTAAATTGAAAATTTATAACACCCCCGACAAGTGAAGGTTACAGTAACTAGGAAAGAGCTGATAACTTTCAAACGGCTGAACCGATTTTCTTGGATTATAGCTAAGAAAACTCTCGATCAAGCCACCTGTCAAACAAATTCAATTCAATTCAATACAACAAAAAAACGAAATTAAAATCGGTTCATTAGTTTAGGAGCTACGATGCCACAGACAGATACACAGATACACTGATACACACATAAAACTTATAACACTCCTCTTTTTGGGTCGGGGGTTAAAAAGTGAAAACTTCAAGGTCGCGTTATCGGCATGCATATATTAAAGGTCGGACAAAAAGCCAAAAAAAGCCAAAATAATTTACTTACACACAAATTATGTACTTAATTTAAATTTTTGATGAAGACAATTATTAATTTGAAAAACCTCTCAGTACTCCATTCTCTATCCGCCCACCTAACTATTGAAAATAATAAAATAATAAAATATTATCTCAATATTCATTCATCAACATATTAAATCCGATCACGAATTATAAAAATCTTCGAAGACACTTTATGCATGAAAAACTGTCAAGTTTAACGATATTATAAACTTCCGCCTAGCGATTTTATATTCAAAAAAGATATTCATAAAGTTTTGAGTAAAATAAGTAGGTATACAGGTAGATATAATATTTGCTTTAAAGAGGCTGCCAAGTTTCAAAGCGGCTGTGGGTCAACGTCCAATATATCTTTACACGCCATCGCACCGGCAAGTAGGTATTGCGAACACGTCAGATAAACTTTGAAATGGATACAATTTAGGTAAATCCCAGCGTCTTTTTATGTGGACTGTGGATCTTTATGAGAAACCGAAAAAAGAAAAAAGACTGACCGTTTGAAGAAAAAAGTTTCTGAGTCCGATACGTACCAAAGACCGTTATTACACCTGTAAGTTTTACTCACATAAGTAGTAGTACATAGTAAGTAATCATCGTTATTAAACAAAGAAGCATATAATTTAATAATTACTAAATTTCACTTAGATAGAATTGTAATTAGTTTAGAATAGTTTCAGGCCAAACTTATTAGTTAGCCTGATGAATTGTTAATTTCAATTACGAAGGACGTCTAAAAAGTTTGATAGTGTACGTAGAGTTCGACAATAAGAAGAGAAAGCTTTTAGGATGATCAAAAGTAAGGGCGTTTGTGGACTCATTCGTATTCGGTTCGTTTTCGTGATCCGTGAAAATACGATTCGAAGTGGCCGTCATACAAAGCGTACGTAAGCTTGTGCACTGTGCACCTCATTCGATTCGTGATTTGTCAGATCCGTCAAAATACGAATCGAATGAGTGCGCACGCGTACGTACCGTCAGTGATGTTCTAACAGTGCGTAAGTCATTTTTGACGGGCTTTAATTTAGTTTTAGTTCGATGAAGATAGTTCACCCGATTTCATTCGACAAATCAATCATAACGTCTTTTATTTCGTCAATAGCTTCATTTTGAATCATTTTAAAATATTATACATCAATAGTTTCTAAGGACTTTCTAACGAATATTTTATACAGTTTTTTACTCTCCTGTAACGTAAACTTTTTTGACTTACGCACTGTACAAATTCACTGACGGTACGTTTTGTATGACAGCCACTTCGAATCGTATTTTCACGAATCACGAAAACGAACCGAATACGAGTGAGTGCACAAACGCCCTAAGGGAGAAAAAAGGTTGACCGCGAACGTAAAGTAGGCACTAGGTACCTAACGAATAGTAATGGGAAAAGGGAATCAACCGCAAACTTTGTAAAGGTCATATAAAACAATTTGGTTTCAGTCAAGCGTAAATACTGATTACGAAGCGTAGTAAGTAGTAGATAATAGCGTAAAAGGACTTCAAGTCTTAGGGTATGTTTCCACTAAAGGGGAGCGCATCTGAGCCGAGGCCAGAGAGGTGTGTTTACATAAGTGAAAGATGACCTGAGTTTATCCTTCAATCATACCGCAACGAAGCAATGGATCGACGTGAATTTTTGCATGGAAATAGTTTAAGAACAGGAAAGTGACATAGGCTACTTTATGTCCCGGAATATCAAAGTGTTCCCACGGGACTTTTAAAAACCTTATTCACACAGGCATCAGCTTTAGTAAGGGAGAAATAAATAAACATAATAACAAAGATGTAACATTGTAAAAGATAGCTTATGAATCCACTGACTGATAACAAGTGTAAATTAAAAATTTATAACACCCCCGACAAGTGAAGGTTACAGTAACTAGAAAAGAGATGATAACTTTCAAACGGCTGAACCGATTTTCTTGGATTATAGCTAAGAACACTCTCGATCAAGCCACCTTTCAAACAAAAAAAAACTAAATTAAAATCGGTTCATTCTTTTGGCGATACGATGCCACAGACAGATACACAGATACACACGTCAAACTTATAACACTTTTTGGGTCGGGGATTAAAAACTAAGGAATAGTGCACACTTAACAGGAAAAGGTAAACCTCAAACTTGAAAAGGTCGCATTGAATTAAGTTTCAGTCAAGCGTGTAAACACGACTGTGTAAACAAGTGCGGTACAGACAAACAATCCAGCTAATTGTGAGTCCTAATTAGCTATTCACTTGTAATTTCAAACAACAAGCCGCTAATGTATGAACTATGAATTGGAAACAATGTTATGTTATAAGTTAGAACAGAAATTATACTAAAATACAATAGGCTTTATTTACCCCTTTCCTTGGAATTATTATTATTATACGAATTATATTTTGAACGTTTATTTGTTTAACTCCTAAGGTCTAACGCATACCTTCGGAATGGAGGGCAAACCTCAAACTTTATTTACTTTAACATATTATGTAGATTGAAATTGCTAATAAAACGCTAGAAGGGCACGTCTCACGCTTTTGCGCCGAAGTACCTAAATTAAGTTTTGTTATCATTACACCTCATCTCGGCCCTACTCCACTCTGCTGGTGTGTGTTTTGCCTTGGTTTGGAGTTTAAATATAAATTGAATATTTAAAAAAGCGTCACCTACACAAAAATATAATTAAAACAATTTATACGTTCATATTTTTAACCCCCGACCCAAAAAGAGGGGTGTTATAAGTTTAACGTCTGTATCTGTGTATCTGTGTGTCTGTGTATCTGTGTATCTGTGTATCTGTCTGTGGCATCGTAGCGCCTAAACGAATGAATCGATTTTAATTTAGTTTTTTTTGTTTGAAAGGTGGCTTGATCGAGAGTGTTTTTAGCTATAATCTAAAAAAATTGGTTCAGCCGTTTAAGAGTTATCAGCGCTTTTCTAGTTTTCTTGTAGAAAAGAAGGTTAGATAACCGCTAGGTTCATAATATTATGTCAATAGACAAATGTCAAGCTGTCAAGATGGACGTTGCTTATATACATAATTATTTATTTGAAAATGATGTTTTGGAAAACTCAAATACTTTGGATCGTCGGGGGTGTTATAAATTTTTAATTTACACTTGTATAAAATATATTTTCGTAGGTACCTACGTTTATTTGAAAATCGACGATAAAATTTTGTTTAAAATGAATTTGTGCCATATAAAACCCTGAACGAATAAAGATTGTAAGTATTCAAAGTGAACTGATGTTAGTTTTTGGGTGAACTTTTCATATGTAAAAATATATCTGTTTTATTAGCGTAAGTAAATTACGCAAGTTATACATATTTTATTAAAATTTTCAGTCACACGATCCGTACAAGTCTCATGTTAAAATATTCGTTCAAATCTCCTCAGATTTATTCAAATTAGGTGCCTACCTTACCTAAACCGCAGATTTTTGGTTCATCTCTCCCAAAAGTGTACCCTTTAACTATTTAAATAGTTACGAAAACTGAATAGATAGAATTAGGTCTAAGAAATCATGGCACCGATAAAACTAAAACCTATTAAAACTGATCTGGGCTTTAGAAAATATAATTTCTTTAAGTGACACAACTGAGATTTGAACCCGGAACTATTTTACATGTGAAGTTAGCAACTTTTATGTAGTAACCTGCGTTTGCCAACTGCTAATTTGCCTAAAAAATGCGTCTAATCTAATGCATTGTTTTAGTGGTCTAAAACCATCTTCGTATTATTGCCTTTCTAATTCGGGCAAATCGGTTGAATGGTTTCAAATAGATGGTACAACGGACATAGGTAGAAACATTTTTTGTGATTTATATATCCCACCAAAAACATTTCATGTAAAAAGTTAGCCAAGACTCACAAGTTCATAATGTTTTCACTGTTAAAAAGTTATGAGATCTCTAGTAGAGCCAAGCCCCTAGCTGATCTTAGATTTGTGCTGGCCATGGGACCCATCCCAAGTCCAAAGTAATATAGCTCTTAAATGTTCTTGACTGTATCAAATTTATAACAATAAATAACAAATCACTCTACTTACAAGCTCTGATTCTACAAACCCTATATCTTGGTAAAAAAAGTACGGTTTGGCCGTTTAATAACTTTTAACGTTTAATATGTTATGTCATGTAATAGTTTTACGAACATTAAACGGCCAAGCCGTACTTTTTTTACCAAGATATAGGGTTTGTAGAATCAGAGCTTGTAAGTAGAGTGATTTGTTATTTATTGTTATAAATGTGATATAGTCAAGAACATTTAAGAGCTATATTACTTTGGACTTGGGATAGGTCCCATGGCCAGCACAAATCTAAGATCAGCTAGGGGCTTGGCTCTACTAGAGATCTCATAACTTTTTAACAGTGAAAACATTATGAACTTGTGAGTCTTGGCTAACTTTTTACATGAAATGTTTTTGGTGGGATTTCATTTCTTTTTGGCAGGTGCCCTAAATTTTTTTTGGATCTATTTCTTGTAGGTACATCATTTTCATGGCCCACTCTCTATCGTTACCTCTTTTTTTTAATAGCTTTTATTCAACTTGCAATGTACTCGTATGTAAGTATATTTGTTCGGGTGGAATCTTGCAACTCAATTTTGAAGCAGATATACCAAATTTCAGTCTTTTAGGACTTCAGGAAACACAGATACTTGGTACGTTTGATAAATCTGCCACGGACATCTTATCATGTAAACTTTAGTATTCGAGCAACAGATTTTACAGATATGCATCTCATATACGAGGGGATGAAGGGGGACCCGATTTCTTAATTTATCTGTTATTCTTGAAATTTGTACTTAATGCCAAATTTCAGTCTTCTAGGACTTCGGGAAGTACCCTAGAATTACAGACTAGAAGTTTTGACTGTCAATAAATCTGAAACTATAAAAGTTAGACAATTGATACTCAATGCGTTTAATGAATTTGCCAAGGACATCTTATCCTGAAAATATCAGCATTCTAGCGACAGAATTTACAGATTTGCTTTTCTCATAAGAGGCGTAGAGGGGGGAAAATTCCAATTTCTCAATTTTTCTGTAGTTTGTATGCAATTTCTAGTGTACACACCAAATTTCAGCCTTCTAGGACTTCGGGAATTACCCTAGAATTACAGACTAGAAGTTTTGACTGTCAATAAATCTGAAACTATAAAAGCTAGACAATTGATACTCAATGCGTTTAATCAATCTGCCAAAGACATCTTCTCCTGAAAATATCAGCATTCTACCGACAGAATTTACAGATTTGCTTTACTCATAAGAGTCGTAGAGGGGGGGCATTGCCAATTTCTTAATTTTCCTGTAGTTTGTATGCAATTTCTAGTCTACATACCAAATTTCAGCCTTCTAGGACTTCGGGAAGTACCCTAGAATTACAGACTAGAAGTTTTGACTGTCAATAAATCTGAAACTATAAAAGCTAGACAATTGATACTCAATGAGTTTAATCAATTTGCCAAGGACATCTTATCCTGAAAATATCAGAATTCTAGCGACAGAATTTACAGATTTGCTTTACTCATAAGAGGCGTAGAGGGAGGGCATTGCCAATTTCTTAATTTTCCTGTAGTTTGTATGCAATTTCTAGTCTACATACCAAATTTCAGCCTTCTAGGACTTCGGGAAGTCCCTAGAATTACAGACTAGAAGTTTTGACTGTCAATAAATCTGAAAATATAAAAGCTAGACAATTGATACTCAATGAGTTTAATCAATTTGCCAAGGACATCTTATCCTGAAAATATCAGAATTCTAGCGACAGAATTTACAGATTTGCTTTACTCATAAGAGGCGTAGAGGGGGGGCATTGCCAATTTCTTAATTTTCCTGTAGTTTGTATGCAATTTCTAGTCTACATACCAAATTTCAGCCTTCTAGGACTTCGGGAAGTACCCTAGAATTACAGACTAGAAGTTTTGACTGTCAATAAATCTGAAACTATAAAAGCTAGACCATTGATACTCAATGAGTTTAATCAATTTGCCAAGGACATCTTATCCTGAAAATATCAGCATTCTAGCGACAGAATTTACAGATTTGCTTTACTCATAAGAGGCGTAGAGGGAGGGCATTGCCAATTTCTTAATTTTCCTGTAGTTTGTATGCAATTTCTAGTCTACATACCAACTTTCAGTCTTCTAGGACTTCGGGAAGTACCCTAGAATTACAGACTAGAAGTTTTGACTGTCAATAAATCTGAAACTATAAAAGTTAGACAATTGATACTCAATGCGTTTAATCAATTTGCCAAGGACATCTTATCCTGAAAATATCAGCATTCTAGCGACAGAATTTACAGATTTGCTTTTCTCATAAGAGGCGTAGAGGGGGGAAAATTCCAATTTCTCAATTTTTCTGTAGTTTGTATGCAATTTCTAGTCTACACACCAAATTTCAGCCTTCTAGGACTTCGGGAATTACCCTAGAATTACAGACTAGAAGTTTTGACTGTCAATAAATCTGAAACTATAAAAGCTAGACAATTGATACTCAATGCATTTAATCAATCTGCCAAAGACATCTGCTCCTGAAAATATCAGCATTCTAGCGACAGAATTTACAGATTTGCTTTTCTCATAAGAGGCGTAGAGGGGGGGCATTGCCAATTTCTTAATTTTCCTGTAGTTTGTATGCAATTTCTAGTCTACACACCAAATTTCAGCCTTCTAGGACTTCGGGAAGTACCCTAGAATTACAGACTAGAAGTTTTGACTGTCAATAAATCTGAAACTATAAAAGCTAGACAATTGATACTCAATGCGTTTAATCAATTTGCCAAGGACATTTTATCCTGAAAATATCAGCATTCTACCGACAGAATTTACAGATTTGCTTTTCTCATAAGAGTCGTAGAGGGGGGGCATTGCCAATTTCTTAATTTTCCTGTAGTTTGTATGCAATTTCTAGTCTACATATCAAATTTCAGCCTTCTAGGACTTCGGGAAGTACCCTAGAATTACAGACTAGAAGTTTTGACTGTCAATAAATCTGAAACTATAAAATCTAGACAATTGATACTCAATGAGTTTAATCAATTTGCCAAGGACATCTTATCCTGAAAATATCAGCATTCTAGCGACAGAATTTACAGATTTGCTTTACTCATAAGAGTCGTAGAGGGGGGGGCATTGCCAATTTCTTAACTTTCCTGTAGTTTGTATGCAATTTCTAGTCTACATACCAAATTTCAGCCTTCTAGGACTTCGGGAAGTACCCTAGAATTACAGACTAGAAGTTTTGACTGTCAATAAATCTGAAAATATAAAAGCTAGACAATTGATACTCAATGAGTTTAATCAATTTGCCAAGGACATCTTATCCTGAAAATATCAGAATTCTAGCGACAGAATTTACAGATTTGCTTTACTCATAAGAGGCGTAGAGGGGGGGCATTGCCAATTTCTTAACTTTCCTGTAGTTTGTATGCAATTTCTAGTCTACATACCAAATTTCAGCCTTCTAGGACTTCGGGAAGTACCCTAGAATTACAGACTAGAAGTTTTGACTGTCAATAAATCTGAAACTATAAAAGCTAGACAATTGATACTCAATGAGTTTAATCAATTTGCCAAGGACATCTTATCCTGAAAATATCAGAATTCTAGCGACAGAATTTACAGATTTGCTTTACTCATAAGAGGCGTAGAGGGGGGGCATTGCCAATTTCTTAATTTTCCTGTAGTTTGTATGCAATTTCTAGTCTACATACCAAATTTCAGCCTTCTAGGACTTCGGGAAGTACCCTAGAATTACAGACTAGAAGTTTTGACTGTCAATAAATCTGAAACTATAAAAGCTAGACAATTGATACTCAATGAGTTTAATTAATTTGCCAAGGACATCTTATCCTGAAAATATCAGCATTCTAGCGACAGAATTTACAGATTTGCTTTTCTCATAAGAGTCGTAGAGGGGGGGCATTGCCAATTTCTTAATTTTCCTGTAGTTTGTATGCAATTTCTAGTCTACATACCAAATTTCAGCTTTCTAGGACTTCGGGAAGTACCCTAGAATTACAGACTAGAAGTTTTGACTGTCAATAAATCTGAAACTATAAAAGCTAGACAATTGATACTCAATGAGTTTAATCAATTTGCCAAGGACATCTTATCCTGAAAATATCAGAATTCTATCAACAGAATTTACAGATTTGCTTTACTCATAAGAGGCGTAGAGGGGGGGCATTGCCAATTTCTTAATTTTCCTGTAGTTTGTATGCAATTTCTAGTCTACATACCAAATTTCAGCCTTCTAGGACTTCTGGAAGTACCCTAGAATTACAGACTATGAATTGTGATGATCATCAGTGAGGGACGAAAACGGCGTATTTTAGGTATCAATAAATCTATAACCATAAAAGCTAGATATTTGATACTTAGTATATTTGGTAAATTTGCTGAGGACACCTTATACTGAAAATTTCAGCTTTCTAGCGTCATCCAGACCGAAGTTATGAAGGGTCGAAAATACGGCGAAACACTTCGAGAAAAAGGTACTACGTAGCGCCCCGGCCGCCGTTTGGCTCGTCTTGGCGGGGGCACTGCCGTGCCCCCTGATTAGGAGGACTAGACAAATCGTTCCGATCAGAAATTTTTGCGGGCCGGAACTTGTTTTGGCTTACAACTTAATATACCTTATATTGTTTTGAATTTTAACAGCCTTATAGGACACACTTTCTTTGGATTAGCCGTTTCATACATTTAATTTACTAATGAGAGAGAGTCAAAAATAGGTATAGATAAGTAATGTCTCATATAAAAAAATACGTGACATTATCACCAACTCGATATAGATCCCGCTTGCGATGCAAACTGAGCGGGCGAGTTACGAGCTACGTGAGCTCATAAGTTTCATGCCCTTTATTCAGAGTTACGCCACGCTTTCCACCTTCGCAACTAAAGTGTCATAAAACTGAATTAACCCAACCATGCTTTGCAATATCAACTGTTAAGTTGAAATTCGGCTTTATGTCAGCTCCTTCACTCAATGATTGTCTTTAATTAATTTTTCTCAGGGGTGCCGCGCAAACAAATGGAATGCCGATAATTAATTAAAAGTGGATAATATGTGTTTTGGATATCCAGAGTGACCGACATAGCTCAAAGAATTAGTCAGCTGAAGTGGCAGTGGGCAGGCCACCTCTGCCGCAGAACTGATGGCCGCTGGGGCAGACGTGTTCTGGAGTGGAGACCGCGTATCAGCATGCGCAGTGTGGGACGACCTGCGACCCGCTGGACTGATGACCTTAAAAGGATAGCGGGAAGTGGGTGGATGAGGAAGGCGGAGGATCGTGTGTGGTGGCGCGCTCTCGGGAAGGCCTATGTCCAGCAGTGGACGCAAACAGGCTGATTGATTAATTGATTGATCGAGTTTTTATACATAACTAGCCGATGCCCGCGACTTCGCCCGCGTGCATTTAGGTTTTTGAAATCCCGTGGGAACTCTTTGGTTTTCCGGAATAAAAAGTAGCCTATGTGCTAATCCAGGATATTATCTATCTCCATTCCGAATTTCAGCCAAATCCGTCCAGTAGTTTTTGCGTGAAGGAGTAACAAACATACACACACACACACACACACACACACACACACACATACAAACTTTCGCCTTTATAATATTAGTGTGATTACCTACACAAAAGCCTACACTCGAAGTTCTGCAGGTTAAAAATGAAATCATTTTGTTTTAAGGCACTTTAGTTCTAAAGTAAGTACTTTGATGCGGTTTGTGTTTTTGTTGAAATTATTCAGTAGCGAGATTAGATGTTGTGGGCGTCAGCAACCCTTTACTTCATTTATCAAGTTGATGGCTCCACGTTTATCATGGAATAACGTCACAACTCATAATAGTGCTTTTGATGACGCCATTTTCTGAAGAAAATCGGCGCAACTCCAAACTTTTACGCAGAAATATAATTACATTATTAACAAATAAGTAGTAAAATATTGTAATAAATTAAGTAATTAGGCATATCAGATAGCTATTATTTATAACTTTCATTTTCATTGGAATGTATTAACGTAATAATCTAATTACGAGGAAATTCGACTAAATATCCTGTGGACGAAGGATAAATTTTGCAATTTAGCAGCCAATATTTACCGCCATTATAGTGAGTGTATGCCACATTAATCAATCGTTGTTTTTGCAGCCGTATTTTTTACGCTCGCTAACCGGTGTGCCAAATTAATAAACTCGATCTAACTAACGAATACAAATAAATAGTTAACTGTTATCAAAGTAAAATTGGAAATCCCAAACATGGTTCAAACATAATTTTTTAATTTATCTCTTCACTGGAGTTGGCGAAAAGTCAGTATAAGATGACATGACAGCGCTATAAATAAACCGGATTGTGCTGGGTTGACACTACAAAAAGCCACCAATCAAGTGAAGAAGAAGAAGAAATAGATCTAAGAGCCAGAGAAGAATGTGTCAACTCCAAGTTATCCTCAAGGGTTGAGTCATTTCCTTTACTTTTACGAACTCGAAGAATCATATGAATTTATTGCAATTTTATCTCATTTCGTTTGACAAAAACCTACTTCCGCTGTCGTATTCCATACAATTTTAGCGACGATTCAGATTTCACAATGATGGCTGACTTTGTTTTTTGCCGTAGTTTTAAGATAGTCTCTGGTACTGTTTTTGTTGTTTGTGTAACTCAGCGTAGCGTAACTGTTGCAAGAAAATAAATAATAGATTTGGCTTATTAAGGAAGCTGTTTTTTATTGGTAATATGATTAGACTGACCGTTTCGGCACAGCAATGTTTCGTTAGCAAGAAGAAGTCTCAGGTTCGATAACTTACGTCTAAGGTCGAGGGTTACGTAGCTGAAGAGGCAATGACCAGGGCGCATAGTTCGAAAAACCGATAGGTTTGGGGTCCTAAGGTGCTGGAACTGCAAACTCAAAACGACCGCTGAAGTTAGGCGGAAAACTCTTTTAGAGGTACCAATTCAGTTCAATGTTGACTAATATCATCATCATCATCAGCCTGTGGACTTCCACAGCTGGACATAGGCCTTCCCTAAACAGCGCCACCACACCCGGTCCTCAGCCTGATATATTGAAAAAAAAAAAACATATTTTCTATCAGACATCGTTAGTTTACTTTCATAAATTAGT